>NC_077230.1:396870007-397170007 GCF_027887165.1 Monodelphis domestica | reverse complement strand
ACATTTATCCATTTCACATAGATTAGTTTTCCTGGCATATAATTGGGCAAAATAACTAATAATTGCTTCAATTTCATCTTCTTTGGTGGTACATTTATTCTTTTCTTTTTTGATATTAGTAATTTGATTTGATTTTCTTAAAAAAATTTTTTTTCTTCTCTTTTCTTTTTCTTTTTAAAAAACCCTTACCTTCTGTCTTGGAATCAATACTGTGTGTTGGTTCCAAGGCAGAAGAGTAGTAAGGGCCAGGCAATGGGGGTCAAGTGACTTGCCCAGGGTCACACAACTGGGAAGTGTTTGAGTTCAAATTTGAACCCAGGACCTCCCGTCTCTAGGCCTGGCTCTCAATCCACTGAGCTACCCAGCTGTCTCTGATTTTCTTTCTTTTTTTTTTTTTAAATAAAATTAACAGATACTTTATCTATCTGATTGATCCCCACCCCCCCAAATCCTCCTCCCAATTTTGTTTCAACTGTTTTCTTATTTCAATTCTATTAACCTCAGCTTTGATTTTCAGGATTTCCATTTTGGTATTTAATTGGGGATTAAATTTTTTTTCTAGTGTTTTTTTTTAGTTGCATGCCCAATTAATTGATCTGTTCTTCTTTTATTGATATAAACATTTAGGGATATAAAATTTCTCTATTTTGACTACATCTCACACATTTTTGAATGTTGTCCCATTTTTATGATTCTTTAATGAAATAACTGATTTTTTCTATAATTTCATCTTTGAACCATTCATTTTTTAGGACTAGATTATTTAATTTCCAAATAACTTTATTCTAGACTTCTATGGTCCTTTACTAAATATATTTTAATTGCATTATGGTCTAGAAAGGATACATTTAATATTTCTGCTTTTCTGCATTTGGTTGTGAGGATTTTATGCCCTAATGCAGGGTCAAATTTTTGTGAAGATGCCATGTAAAACTGAGAAAAAGATATACTCCTTTCTATTTCCATTCATTTTTCTCCAGAGGGCTGTAATTTTCTAAGATTCTATTAATCTCTTTGATTTGTTTCCCATTTTTTATGGTTACATTTATTTATTTTTCCGTTTTATGGTTATATTTATTTAGCCCTTTCATAAGATGGTTGAGATTTCTCAGTAGTGTAAGTTACAATCTAGTTCCTTCTTTAATTCATTTAACCTTCCTTTAAGAAACTGGATGCTATGCCATTTGGTACCTATATGTTTAGTATTGATATTACCCTATTTTCTATGGTTTCTTTTAGTAGCATGTAGTTTCCCATTTATGCCTTTCAATTAGGTCTATTTTGGCTTTTGCTTTGTCTGAAATTGTGATTGCTGCTCTTACCTTTTTTAAAAAAATAAAATTTATTTTTTCTTATAATATATGTAAAAGCAGTTCCTAACATTTAAAAAAGAAATTTGAGTTGTGAATTCTTTTCTTCCTTTCCAAACCACCCTCCAAACCTGAGATGGTATAAAATCTGATACAGATTTTACATGTACTGTTTGCAAAACATTTTCCCATAGGAAGGAAAGTCACACACACACATACACACACACATACACACACACACACACACACAAATATTAAGAGAGTGAAAAAACTTTGCATTGGTCTGGCTTCAGACTCCATCAGTCCTTTCTCTGGGAGCATATGGTAATTTTTTATCATGAGTCTTTTGAGATTGTTTTAGATCATCATATTGCTGAAAATAGCTGTTATTCACTGTTGTTCATTGCACAATATTGCTGTCATTGTGTCCAGTGTTTTCCTGGTTCTTTATACTTCACTCTGCTTCAGAGCATGCCTTTCAGGTTTTTCTGACCTTGTTATTTCTTTTTTTCCCCCTTTAAACCCCCACCTTCTTCCTTGGAATCAATACTGTGTATTGGCTCCAAGGCAGAAGAGTGGTAAGGGCTAGGCAATGGGGGTCAAGTGACTTGTCCAGGGTCACACAGGTAGGAAGTGGCTGAGTCCAGATTTGAACCCAGGACCTCCCATCTCTAGGCCTGGCTCTCAATCCACTGAGCTACCCAGCTGCCTCCAAGAGCTTGTTATTTCTTATAGCACAATAGTATTTCATTACAATCATATAACTTGCTCCGCCATTCCCCAATTGATATGTATCCCCTTACTTTCCAATTTTTTGCCCCCACAAAAAAGAGCTGCTTTAAATATTTTTGTACATGTACATTCCTCCCTTTTTTCATCTCTTTGGGATACAAACCTAGTCATGATATTTCTGGGTCAAAGGGTATGTATTCTTTTGTAGTCCTTTATGCATAGGTTCAAATTGCTCTCCAGAATGTGTGAATCAGTTCATAACTCTCCCCAACCGTGTATTAGTGTCTCAGTTTTTCCACATCCCCTTCAGGTTTTGCCATTTTCCTTTTCTCCCATAATAGCCAATATGATAGGTGTGTGGTGGGATCACAGAATTGTTTTAACTTATATTTCTTTAGTTAATGATTTGAGGTATCTCAGTGGCACAGTAGATTGAAAGCCAGGCCTAGAGATGGGATATCCTAGGTTCAAAATTGGGCTCAGATACTTCCTAGCTGGATGACCCTGGGCATGTCACTTAACTCCCATTCTAAGAAGGTGAGTTTTTTTTTTTTAAAAAAAAAGGTGCTTTAGAGTATTCCCCCCCCCCTAATTATAGGAACCTTAATTACCTTGTCTCAGAACTGCTTATTCATATCCTTTGACAATTTATCAATTGGGGAATGATTTGTATCCTTATACATTCAACTTATTTCTCTATGCATTTGAGAAATGAGATCTTTCTTAGAAAGAATTGTAAAAAAATTTTTTTTCACCATTTTGATTACTGTGTATAATTCTTCATCCTATTTCCCCCATTTATCCTTTTCTCTCTCCTTTCATTCCCTTCATTCTCAAAAGTGTTTAGCTTCTGACCAACATATCCTCCAGTTTGCTCCCCTTTCTATCAGTCCTCCCCCTTCTCTTATCTTCTTTTCTTCCCATAGGGTAGAATAGATCTATGCCCAATTGATTGTGTATATTCTTCCCTGTTTAAGACAATTCCGAAGGGAGTAAGGTTCAAGTGTTTCCCTCCCCATTTTTCACATCTTCCATTCTATTATAAAAACTCTTTCATGCTTCTTTTATGTGAGACAATTTACCTCATTCTATCTCTCCCTTCCTCTTTATCCCAATGCACTCCTCTTTATCACCCCTTAATTTTATTTTTCTTTAGATATCATCCCAATATATTTAACTCATGCCCTTGTCCTCTATCTATGTATACTCCTTCTAACTTTCCTAATAATGATAAATTTTTTAGGACTGATAAGAATCATCTTCCCACATAGTTATGTAAGCAGCTTAACCTTATTGAATGTCTTTTGATTTCTCTTTCCTGTTTACCTTTTAATGCTTCTCTTGAATCTTGAATTTGAGGGCCACATTTTCCATTCGACTTTTTTTTTTTATCAGAAATGTTTGAAAATCCTCTATTTCACTGAATACTCATTTTCTCCCCTGAATCATTATGCTCAGTTTTGCTGGGTGATTCTTGGTTGAAGTCCTAGCTCCTTTGCCCTCTGGAATATATTACAGGCTGTGTGACCCTGCTAATTCTTGTGTTATCTTGACTTTGGCTCTACAATAATTGAAATGTTTCTTTTTGACTGCCTGCAATATATATATATATATATATATATATATATATATATATATATATATATATATATATATATTACTTTCTTTTGCTGTCATGTTAGCCAATCTGCTAGGTGTGAGGTGATACCTCAGAGTTGTTTTGATTTGCATAGCTCTGATTATAAGAAATTTAGTTTACTTTTTCATGTACTTATTAATAGTTTTTGATTTCTTTAACTGAAAACTGCCTCTTCATGTCCCTTGTCCATTTTTCAATTGGAGAATGGCATTTATCAATTGGAGAATAGCTTGATTTTTTTGTACAATTGATTTATTTCTTTGTAAATTTGAGTAATTAGACCTTTGTCAGAGGTTTTTGTTATGAAAATTGTTTCCCAATTTGTTGCTTCCCTTTTGATTCTAGTTACATTGGTTTTGTTTGTACACAAACTTTTTAATTTGATGTAGTCAAAATTATTTATTTTACATTTTGTGACTCTTTCTAAGTCTTGCTTGGTTTTAAAATCTTTCCCTTCCCAAAGGTCTGACATGTATACTATTTTGTGTTCACTTAATTTACTTATAGTTTCCTTCTTTATGTTCAAGTCATTCACCCATTCTGAGTTTATCTTGGTGTAGGGTGTGAGGTGTTGATCCTAACCTAATATCTCCCACACTGTCTTCCAAATTTCCCAGCAGTTTTTATCAAATAATGGATTTGGGGTCTTTGGGTTTGTCATATACTGTCTTGCTCAGGCCCCTTATCCAAGTCTATTCCACTGATCCTCTTTTCTGTCTCTTAGCCAGCAACAAATTGTTTTGATGACCAGTGCTTTATAGTATAGTTTGAGATCTGGTAGTGCAAGGCCACCTTCCTTTGTATTTTTTTTTCATTATTTCCCTGAATATCCTTGATCCTTTGATCTTCCAAATGAACTTTGTTATGTTTTTTCTAATTCAGTAAAAAAGTTCTTTGGAAATTCAATGGGTATGGCACTAAATAGATAAGTTCGGGTAGGATGGTCATTTTTATTATATTAGCTTGTCCTACCCATGAGCAGTTAATGTTTTTCCAATTGCTCAAGTCTAGTTTTAGTTGTGTGGAGAGTGTTTTGTAGTTGTGTTCATATAGTTCCCATGTTTGTCTTGGCAGATAGATTCCTAGGTATTTTATATTGTCTAAGGTGATTTTGAATGGAATTTCTCTTTCTAATTCTTGCTGCTGAGATGTGTTGGAGATATATAGAAATGCTGATGACTTATGTGGGCTTATTTTGTATCCTGCTACTTTGCTAAAATTGTTGATTATTTCCAATAGCTTTTTAGTTGATTCTCTAGGATTCTTTAAGTACACCATCATGGCATTCGCAAAGAGTGACAGCTTGGTCTCCTCATTGCCAATTTTAATACCTTCAATTTCTTTTTCTTCTCTAATTGCTACTGCTAGTGTTTCTAGTACAATGTTAAGTAATAGAGGTGATAACGGACATCCTTGTTTCACTCCTGATCTTATTGGGAAGGCTTCTAGTTTATCCCCATTGCAGATGATGTTTGCTGATGGTTTTAGATATATACTGTTTATTATTTTTAGGAAAGACCCTTCTATTCCTATGATTTCTAGTGTTTTTAATAGGAATGGGTGTTGTATTTTATCAAAGGTTTTTTTCTGCATTTATTGAGATAATCATGTGATTTTTGTTGGTTTACTTGTTGATGTGGTCAATTATATGGATGGTTTTCCTGATATTGAACCATTCTTGCATTCCTGGTATAAATCCTACCTGTTCAAAGTGAATAACCCTTGTGATGACTTGCTGAAGTCTTTTTGCTAGTATTCTATTTAAGATTTTTGCATCTATATTCATTAGGGAGATTGGCCTATAGTTTTCTTTCTCTGTTTTTGACCTGCCTGGCTTTGGAATCAGTACCATATTTGTGTCATAAAAGGAATTTGGTAGAGCTCCCTCTTTGCTTATTATGTCAAATAGTTTGTATAGTATTGGGATTAGCTGTTCTTTGAATGTTTGCTAGAATTCACTTGTGAATCCATCAGGCCCTGGGGAGTTCTTTTCTTTTCTTTGATGGCCTGTTGGATTTCTTTTTCTGATACGGGATTATTTAAGAATTCTATTTCTTCTTCTGTTAGTCTAGGCAATTTGTATTTTTGTAAATATTCGTCCATATCGCCTAAATTGGCATATTTATTGCCATATAATTGGGTAAAGAAGTTTTTAATGATTGCCTCAATTTTCTCTTCATTGGAGGTAAGGTCCCCCTTTTCATCTATGATACTGTTAATTTGTTTTTCTTCTTTCCTTTTTAAAATTAGATTGACCAGTACTTTGCCTATTTTGTTTGTTTTTTTCAAAGTACCGCTTTTAGTCTTTTTATTAGTTCAATAGTTCTATCACTTTCGATTTTATTAATTTCTCCCTTAATTTTTAGGATCTCTAATTTGGTTTTCTTCTGGGGGTTTTAATTTGTTCACTTTCATGTTTTTTGAGTTGCATGTCAAATTCATTGATCTCTGCCCTCCCTAATTTGTTAATCTATGCACTCAGGGATATGAATTTTCCTCTGAGTACTATTTTGGCTGCATCCCATGAGGTTTGAAAGGATGTCTCACCATTGTACTTTTCTTCAATGAAATTATTGTTTCTATGATTTGTTCTCTGACTAGTAGGTTTTGGAGAATCATATTATTTAATTTCCAATTGATTTTTAATTTTGCTCTCCATGTACCCTTACTGATTATTATTTTTATTGCCTTATGATCTGAAAAGGTTGCATTTATTATTTCTGCTTTTCTACATTTGTATGCCATGTTTTTATGACCTAGTGTATGGTGAATGTGTCATGTGCTGCTGAAAAGCAAGTGTATTTCTTTTTGTCCCTATTTCTTTTTTTCTATATATCTATTAACTCTATGTTTTCTAAGATTTCATTCACATCTCTTACCTCTTTTTTATTTATTTTTTGATTTGATTTATCTAAATTTGATAGTGGTTGGTTCAGATCTCGCACTAGTATAGTTTTATTATCTATTTCCTTCTTCAATTCTCCTAGTTTATCCATTAGAAATTTGGGTTCTATACCATTTGGTGCATACATGTTGATTAGTGATATTTCCTCATTGTCTATACTCCCTTTTATCAGGTTGTATTTACCTTCCCTATCCCTTTTAATTAGGTCTATTTTTGCTTTGGCCTTTTCAGATATCATGATTGCAATTCCTGCCTTCTTTCTTTCAGTTGAGGCCCAATAGGTCTTACTCCACCCTTTAATTCTGACCTTGTGAGTATCTACTCACCTCATGTGTGTTTCTTGAAGACAACATATGGTAGGGTTTTGGATTCTAATCCATTCTGCTATTCGTCTACGTTTTATGGGTGAGTCCATCCCATTCACATTTAAAGTTATGATTGCCATTTGTGAATCCCCCAGAATTTTTATATCCTCCCCTAATTCTGACTTTTCTTCTTTTGCTATACCCTTTTAAACCAGTGGTTTACTTTAAATCTGTCCCCCTAGTCCCCTCCCTTGCTATGCTTCTCTTTCTGGCCCCTCCCTTTTTGTTCCCTTTTTTTTGTGGGGGTCTGTTAATTTCCCTCCCCTCTTTCCTTCTTTCCCTTTTTGTACTCCCTCCCCCATAAACCCCCCACCCCCTTGGTTTTCCCTTCTCCCTTACCCTGTTGGATAAGATAGAATTCAAGATCCCAATGGATATAAATGCTCTTCCCTCTCAGAGTTGATTTCACGGAGAGTAAGTTTTAATTACCAATTAGCACTCTTTTCCTCTCCTTCTTATAAGAGAATTCTTCCCCTCCCCTTCCCATGTGTATCTTTGTGTGACAAAGATTATTCTATTTAATTTATTTCTATTTCTTCAAGTATATCTTGGTACCATCATCTATTCCCCCCTCCCTTTTAAAATTTTTTTCCCCTCCAAATCATCTTAATGCCCCCAATCTCTCCCTATGAGTGATTCTTCTGTTTATTTTATTAATGGATACAATTTTTGAGTTACACATAACATTTCCCCCATATATTAACATATATACTTTGATCTAATTGTAGCCCTTATAGAAGAGAGTTTGAATAAAAGAAAAAAACATTTTCCTCCTTTTCCCTTTCTTTCATATTTACCTTTTCATGTTTCTCTTGCTCTTTGTGTTTGGATGTCAAACTTTCCACTGAGTTCTGGTCTTTTCTTTGCACATATTTGGAAATCTTCTATTTTGTTGAATGCCAATACTTTCTCTTGGAAGTATATAGTGTAAATCTTGAAATTCTCAGACTTGTGAATGTTAAAATTTCCCCATTGGGGAATTCTCAATTGGAACAATTCCCTATTGGGAACATTCCACATTTGGATGTGAGAACTCTACTTGGATCAGAAATGGAAGGACCTCTGCTCCACCCGTACTTGGTTCTGCTTTAGGGGGAAAAACTCCTTGCTAAACAATGAGGGTACTTGGGCCCATACTTATAGTGAAGCAAAAAGTTCTTTAAGCCATGCTTATTTTTAGAAGTAATACAAAGGGGTGCTAAGTACCTATTAAAGGTCAGGCAACTTGTAAACTTGCCAGGAGCAAAGAGGTGAAAACTTATTCATAAGTTTTTTTCTGGTTCAAACTTACTAAAGGGATTAGTCGACCCAGCAGTGTTTTTTCTGATTTAAACTTACTAAAGGGATTAGTCGACCCAGCAGTGAATTCAGAATGGGCTGTCCTTTGGAAAACGTCTACTGTGATTGGTAGATGGAAGAACTTAGGGGAGGTGACATAGGAGAAAACCCCCTATATAAGAAAAAGCAGAATCTCTTATGAGGATCCTTTTGAAGAATCTCTTGAGAGAGGCTCTGGAGAAGGGAAGCTCTTGGAGGACAATCTCTAAGGAGATCTTGCTGGAGCTCCTCTGAGGGGACTCTGTCCCTCTGGAGGCTCTTGAGACAGGCCCTTTGAAACAGTCTCTGACTGGAAGGCTCTTTGAGGAGGATTCTGGCTGGAACTCTCTCTGAGGAGACTGTCACTAGAATCCTTGCTTAGACAGACCTTGTGGTGAGTGATAAAAGACTGACTGACTGATCTCTCTCTCTTAAGACTCAGGTCTAGGCCATGTTGGCTTAAGGCCCTTCATACTTATTTCCTTTTTCTCTCTTTCTCTCTTTTCTTTAATTCCTCATTGTATTATTAATTAAATTCTCTATAAAATCCAGTTGACTTGGGTATTTGAATAATTGGGAATATTTCCCTGGTGACCACCTTATATTTTGATTTAAAACCAAGACACTGTAGTGAAACATATTTTCTGTGGTCACAATTTACTCACCAACTCTTATATCTATCACAATTTATATCTTCCATTATTTTACTCATTACAGTTTATGACTCCAACTCTTTTAACTGCCACAGTTTATGGCAAACAACTCTTTTAAATATTACAGTTTATGGTGACCACGAAGGGACCTTCTCAGCATCCAATTGCTTATTATTCTGCTCAACTGGACCCAGTAGCAGCAGGAGCACCACCATGTTTTAGAGGAGTAGCTGCAATTTAGAACATTATTCCTTGGTTACAAGAATTATGTTTCTTTTCCTCCCTCCTCTCCCCCACCCCTTCCTGTAGTTGATGCACAATTACACTGGGTTTTACATGTGTCCTTGTTCAGAGCCTATGTCCATGTTGTTGATGTTCGGGCTAGGATGATCATTTAAAATCAGAATTCCCAATCATATCTCTATTGACCCATGTAATCAAGCAGTTGTTGTTTTTTTTGGTGTTTCTGCTCCCATAGTTTTTCCTCTGTATGTGGATAGCATCTTTCTTATAAGTCTCTCATAATTGTCCTGGGTCATTGCATTGCTGCTAGTAGAGAAGTCCTTTACATTTGATTGTACCTCAGGGTATTAGTCTCTGAGTATAATGTTCTCCTGTCTCTGCTCCTCTCACTCTGCATCAATTCCTGGAGGTCGTTTCAGTTCACATGGAATCCCTCCAGTTCATTATTCCTTTGAGCATAATAGTATTCCATCACCAACATATGCCACAATTTGTTCAGTCATTCCCCAATTGAAGGGCATCCTCTCATTTTCCAATTTTTTGCCACCACAAAGAGCGCAGCTATGAATATTCTTGTACATGTCTTTTTCCTTATTATCTCTTTGGGGTATAAATCCAGCAGTGCTATGGCTGGATCAAAGAGCAGACAGTCTTTTAGTGCCCTTTGGGCATAGTTCCAAATTGCCCTCCAGAATGACTGGATCAATTCATAATTTCACCAGCAGTGGATTAATGTCCCAACTTTGTCACATCCTCTCCAGGACTTATTACTTTCCTTTGCTGTTATGTTAGCCAATCTGCTAGGCGTGAGGTGACACCTCAGAGTTGTTTTGATTTACCTGCAATATTTTCTCTTTGACCTTGGAATTCTGAAATTTTATTCAATAATATTCCTGGGAATTTTCATTTGAAGATTTTTTTCAGGAAGCAATTGGTAGAGTCTTTCAATTTCTATTTTATCCTCTGGTCCTTTGATATAAGGGAAATTTCTTCCTTCCTTTCTTTCTCTTTCTCTCTCTCTCTTGCTCTTTTTGTTTTGATCCTGGCTTTGTGGTAGTCCTACAATTCTTACATGATCTCTCCTTGATATATTTTCTAAGTCAGTTGTTTTTCCAATGAGATATTTACATATTATTTTATTATTAATATCCTTCTGATCAGTTTTCCAAACCCCTTACCATCTGTTTGCTGAAAGCAATGGAAACCACTACTGTTGCTGCATGTGTCAAGCTGCTGGTTTCCAGGGTGCAGCCTGTATTATACTGGGTTCTTCTGATAGAGGCTGGCACTAGAGAAAAAGTGCCAGACTGAAGAGTATGTGCAATTGATCACCTCGATGGGGGAGGAGCCCCAGGAGTGAATTCCTGAGGAGAGAAGACTCTGGTGAGGAGAGCAGTAAGGGTCTCTCCATCTTGAAATGTCAAAGAGAGAAGGTAGATAAAGACTTTCTCCTGAGGATTACCCATTTTTCCTGCTGGTAACTGGAAATCTTTCCCCCCAACACTTCCCAATTGAAGGGCCTTTCTGAAGAGAAGCCTGAACAGACTTTACCTCAACTCCTGTTACCCAGGGGTGAGTCAACCTGACTTTCTCTCAGGGGGCTCAGGATGCCAAGGCCTGAGTTCCCCCCAAACTCAAGGAGGTAGGGAAAAGGATTTAGATAGAGCCAGGGATGCCCTTTTCCCACTTTCCTTTTCCCATTCTTCCCTGCCCATTATTCCTTTTGTATTATCTGGTTGAGTTAACATTAAAGTTATCTTTTCCCCAAGCTGAGTGTGAGTGAATGGATCTATGGGAGACCTTTTTGATCTCGAGTAGTGGAGGGGGGACAAGAGGGATCAGAGCAAATTGAGGAGAGCAGTGTTGGCTAAGGAGGGAAGGCAGAAGGGGAAAAATCTTCAATATCCCCTCTCCTCTCTCTGAGCCAATCCGTTACATCTGCTGTCTCCCCAGTACCCCACTTTGTGCAGTAGGGGGTTCTCCTTTCTTTCCCTCTCTCCATACCAAAATCCCAGACCTCCTTTAAAATTTTTTTTTTACTTTTAAACATTATTTTATTTGGTCATTTTCAAACATTATTCATTGGAAACAAAGATCATTTTCTTTTCCTCCCCCTCACCCCCATAGCCGACACATGATTCTTCTGGGTATCACATGTGTCCTGGATCCAAACCCATTTCCATGTTGTTGGTATTTGCATTAGGGTGTTCATTTAGAGTCTCTCCTCAATCATATCCCCTCAACCCCTGTAGTCAAGCAGTTGCCTTTCCTCAGTGTTTTTACTCTCGCAGTTTGTCCTCTGCTTGTGGGTAGTGTTTTTTTCTCATAGATCCCTGCAGATTGTTCAGGGATATTGCATTGTCACTAATGGAGAAGTCCCTTATGTTCTCTTGTACCACAGTGTACAATGTTCTCCTGGTTCTGCTCCTTTCACTCTGCATTACTTCCTGGAGGTTGTTCCAGTCTCCATGGAATCCCTCCAGTTTATTATTCCTTTGAGCACAATAGTATTCCATCACCAACATATAACACAATTTGTTCAGCCATTCCCCAATTGAAGGGCATCCCCTCATTTTCCAATTTTTTTGCCACCACAAAGAGTGCAGCTATGAATATTCTTGTACAAGTCTTTTTTCCTTATTATCTCTTTGGGGTACAAACCCAGCAGTGCTATGGCTGGATCAAAGGGCAGCCAGTCTTTTAGTGCTCTTTGGGCATAGTTCCAAATTGCCCTCCAGAATGGTTGGATCAGTTCACAACTCCACCAGCAATGAATTAATGTCCCAACTTTGCCACATCCCCTCCAGCATTCATTACTTTCTTTTGCTGTCATGTTAGCCAATCTGCTAGGTGTGAGGTGATACCTCAGAGTTGTTTTGATTTGCATAGCTCTGATTATCAGAGATTTAGAACACTTTTTCATGTGCTTATTAACAGTTTTGATTTCTTTAACTGAAAACTGCCTTTTCATGTCCCTTGTCCATTTGTCAATTGGAGAATGGCTTGATTTTTTGTACAATTGGCTTAGCTCTTTATAAATTTGAGTAATTAGACCTTTGTCAGAGGTTTTTGTTATGAAGATTGTTTCCCAATTTGTTGCTTCCCTTTTGATTCTAGTTACATTGGTTTTGTTTGTATACAAACTTTTTAATTTGATGTAGTCAAACTTATTTATTTTGCATTTTGTGACTCTTTCTAAGTCTTGCTTGGTTTTAAAATCTTTCCCTTCCCAAAGATATGACATGTATACTATTCTGTGTTCACCTAATTTATAGTTTCCTTCTTTATATTCAAGTCAATCACCTATTCTGAGTTTATCTTGGTGTAGGGTGTGAGGCGTTGATCCAAACCTAATCTCTCCCACACTGTCTTCCAATTTTCCCAGAAGTTTTTATCAAATAGTGCATTTTTGTCCCAAAAGCTGGGGTCCAAGACCTCCTTTTGGGTGCACATCCCTTCCTTCTTTCATTTTTTAAAAAATTTTTAAACAGTTCTGCAAACCTTTCTTGCTGATCTTCAAAGTTGTCTTGCCTTGACCTTCCATCTCACAGATCTCTCTTTCTGTACTCCTAATTTATTTTGGGCTGGAAGAATGTCTTACTCCAACCTTTTGTTGGTTCCTCCACTCCAAAATTCAATTTGATGTGTTATTTTATTTAAAAAATTTTGGATGGGAAAGTTGGGAGGGCTCAAATGATGCTTTCTCTTTTCACCGTGTTGGCTCCACCTTCAAATGTTCCCCAATCCTATAATCTTTCACAAACTTCAGAGTTCATTGACCAACTAAAATTTAACATCAAGAACATCATAAAGTGCAGATCTATGCTTATCAAATGTGTTTGTCATTTTGTGGGGAGTATATCTTGCATAATATCGTAAAGATAAGATCCATAAGGAGAGCAGCTGGGTGGCTCAGTGGATTGAGAACCAGGCCTAGAGATGGGAGGTCCTAGGTTCAAATCTGGCCTTAGACATGTAAGAATTGAATTAATATTTCTACCCAGATATGTATTTTATAAAGTTTATTAATAGAAAAGGTAGATCAGCATAGTTTAAAATCTCATCATTCCTCTAAGTAACCTGACCACATGAGCCTATCCTTCATTAATTTCTTCCTCCCCCTCCTTACCTGCCTGCTCTCTCCTTGTGTTCCTTTAAAAGCCCAGAAAAGATGTATTCTCTACCTTTTATTGACATATAGCCCATAGGGGGCGCAAAACTCTGGCACAATCCCAGCCTGCAAAGAATCCTGATGGACAGGTCAGCCCTCCGGGAGCGGGATGGAGTGAACTTCCCTGACACAGACACTTCCTAGCTGTGTGACCCTGGGCAAGTCACTTAACTCTCATCGTCTATCCTTTACCACACTTCTGCCTTGGAACCAATACATGGTTCCAAGGTGGAACCATGTGGAAGGTGGAAGGTAAGGGTTTTGTTTTTTAATTAAGCTTCAAGAAAGAATGTTTAGTTCCCAAGTGACATTGTGCTGATTATATCATGTCCTTATTGATTCTAAGGTGGAAGATAAGGGTTTTGTTATTTTTTTAAGCCCCATAAGAGAGAACATTTAGTTTGCAAGTGACATTGTGCTGATTGCTTCATGTTCTAGAACATTACAATATCTTCTCATTGCTCTTATTCTCTTTAATGAAGTTATTGTTTCTACAATTTGTTCTTTGACCCACTTATTCTTTAGAATTAGATCCTTTATTGAATGTAATTTTACTGCATTATGATCTGTAAAGGAAGCACTTAGTATTTCTGCTTTTCTGCATTTGCTTGTGATATTTTTGTGTAGGTGGTCAATTTTTGTGTAGGTGTCATATACTGCTGAGATGAAGGTATATTCTTATCTATTACAATTCAATTTTCTCCAGATATATCTATTTTATCTAACTTTTCTAATATTCTATTCATTTCTTTAACTTTTTTCTTATTTATTTTTTGATTAGATTTATCTAGTTCTCAGAAGACAAACTTAAGATTCCTCCATAGTATAATTTTACTGTCTATCTACTTCTGTAAATCATTTAACTTCTTTTAAAATTGGAATAGTATGCCATTTGTTGCATGTGTGTTTAGTTTTGACATTACTTGTCTATGGTATCTTTTAGCAAGATATAATTTCCTTCCTTGTCTCTTTTGTTTAGATATATTTTTGCTTTAGCTTTGTCTGACATCATGATTACTACTGTTTTTTTTTTTTTGCTATAGCTAGCATTTTCTATCCTAATATTGAATAGTAGTGGTGATGATGGACATCTTTGCTTCCTCTCTGAATATACTGGAAAGACTTCTAGCTTATCCCCACTGCAGATAATGTTTGCTGATGGTTTCCCCCTATCACCATAATAACTTTCTTTGTTTCTTTTTGATGTTTGCTCATCTTCCCAGCCTTTTCCTTGTTTTCTATTTTTATATTAAAGTTGATCTCTGTTCCCAGGGCAAAGGGGAACTCTTCTGAACTACAGGTTGGATTTTTTTTTTTTCTGTGTGAGCTGCTAGTTCTGGGTGTCTGCAAAGTTTCAGCTCTTCCAGGGTAGTATGATCAAAGGAGAGGTATATTCAGTGCTCTCTTGGCCTATGCTCTAGCCTGTGAAAGACCACAAATATTCCTTTCTACCCTGTAACTGTTACCCAAGTCTTTGCTCCTGATAGTCCTGCTAGTTCCTTGGGACTACAACCCAGAACCTTGTTTGGGCAATGTTACAGAATTCTGCACTGAGGGCTAGAAAAGAGTTTCCTATAATCTTCTTCTGACCAGTTTTTGGATCTCTGTACCACCTGAGGGCTCTGGAAACTGCCTCCTGTCGCTGATTCAGTCTTCCCCAAGACCTGTTGGTTTGTACTGTTTGGGTGTGCTATAGGCTGCTTTGTGCTGGGGCTTGGGGTTTCACTTTGGGCTTGCGCCTGCACCCAAAATCTTGAAGGGTGGGGGCCTCACCATGGCTTCATTGTGGGCATGCCAGGGGAGTTGTGGGTCATACTGTACTTCCCTCTCATCCCAGTGAAACAAACATTTTCTGCCAACCTTCCAGAGCCAGAAGGTTGCCGAACTCGCTCCCTTTGTTGGTTCTAACACTCTAGAACTTGTTTTAAGGCATTATTTTAACATTGTTTGGAGGGGAATTTGGGAAAGGTTAGAACTTCTCTCCCTCTAATCTGCCATCTTGGCTCTGCCTCCTGGTCTTTCTTTTAAGTGAATTTGTGTTTTATTAACTACCACAGCATCTACACTCCTGATAATCATACACACACACATATGATATATACATATAGAATATGTAGGTACATATAACATATCTCTGATTGAGGCACATATAATTTGATAATCTCATATGTATAATATGCATGATTAGAACAATTGTATACTCAGTCTATATTAGGAGAGATGTTTGCCTATTTATTACACTATTGAATTATTAGACTGAAATAGACATCAAAATGACAATGCTTGGCGCATATATGAATGATCAAATGAAATCATGTTTGTAAAACACTTTGCATATCTTAAAGTTACTATGGAAATGCCAGATTGTTTTTTCTTGAGAGGCAATATGATAAAGTGGAAAGTCAATTAAATAGCACAGTGGACAGAATAATCAAGTCAGAGGCAATAAGATTGGAGTTTGAAACCTGCCCCAGAAATCTATGAAATATGTGATTTGGACAAATTGCTTTGATTTTCTTGATCTTGGTTTCCTCATTTGTAGAATGAAGGGCATTGGACTTGGCCCATCACCAAGCCTTTGTCATCCTTGACTCCTCATTCACTTTGTTTCACCTATATTCATTTTGTTGCCAAATCCTGTTGCATCATCTTCTCCCTACTCTGATATCACCACTGTCATTGTCCCTGTGTAAGCTTTCATCACCCCACACATGGACCATTACAATAGATCACTGGTGGCTCTGCCAACTTCAAATCTCTCCTCACTCCAGTCCACCTCCTATTGACCAGAGTAATGATCTGATCATGTCACTTTCCTATTCTGTAAACTCCAGGAGCTCCCTATCACTTCCAGAATAAAATTATAAAATCTGATTTGGTATTTAAAGATCTTCACAACATGTTCCCCGCCTAATTTTCTAGTCTTAAACATTCTTCTTTTCAATGTATCCTGTTATCCAGTGATATAGCATAATGTTGTACATTGCACTAGATACCTCATCTCCAGATTCCCATCATTTTCTCTGACTGTCCCTTATGGCTTGAATGCTCTCCCTTTTCATCTCTGTCTCCTGGCTTTCCTGACTTCCTTCACAGTCCCAGTTAAAATCCCAGTCAATCAGTGAGACAGCCAATTTAGCATTTATTTCATTAAAAAAAAGTCTTATTGAGGGGTTTGGCTTTTATATCACAAATACTTCAGATAGTCCCTGACCCATGAGAAAGTAAAATTGTTAGATCAATTTGCATGTTTTAAGCACTATGTTCCAAGGACCATGCTAAGCTCTGGAAATAGAAATCTAAGTAGAGGTCTTCTAGATTGGGAGTGTAGCTTGCAGAGAAATGCCACGGGGCTGATCTGGGCATCCCCCTTAAGTGGAAGTTCTAGGAGGAGTCACACAATCTGAAGGAGAGGCAGAAGGAGAAACAGCGGAGCCAAGTGCACTCCAGTGGGTGAATTCCAGGGCTGGAATGAAGTTTCCTCATTTGCAAAATGGGATAATGATAGAACCTAACTGTCAGGGTGGTTGTGAGCACCAAAGAAGATAATACTTGTAAAGATCATGTTCCCATCATCCGACTCAAGACACTCCACTAGTTCCCTCCTACCTTTGGAATTAAATAGGAAGCACTCTGGCATTCAAAGCTCTTCCTATTCTGGCCCCTTTTATTCATATACTTTACTTCCCTCTCTGTGTTCTATAGTTCTAGATATGCTGTCCAACTTGGTGTTCTGCTGACTTCACCAACATGCACTGGTTGTCCCCCAGGCATCCGATACTCTCTCTTCTTTCCTCTGCCTCTTAGTTTCTTCAGATCCCTACTTAGCATAGTGCACAACACATCACAAGCACTTATAAATGCCTGTTAATCTACTGGCTTCCCCCATACCAGCCTTCAGTTATTTGAAAAGAGCACTAACGTCACTTTGGAATCTTCTCTTTTCCAGTTCTTCAATAGACTTTCCTAGAGCCGGGGACACAGACTCTTTCCACTTGACCCTCCTCCTCTGGATAACCTTTAGCTTGTCAAGGTCTTCACTACAATGTATGGTAATAGTAACAGCAATACTATTGATAGCTAGCTTTCACAGAGCACTTTAAGGATTGCAGAATATTTTATGTACAACACAAAAACCTTGTGAGGGAGGTACTGTTGTTATAGTTTTTATTTTTACAGATGGGGCAGGAATATGCATTTAATAATCACTTGCTACATACCCTGGACGAAGCACTTTATAAATATCTCATTTGATCTTCACAACCCCTGAGGCAGGTATGACTATCCTCATTTTATAGTTGAGGAAACTGAATCAGAGGTTAGGTGACTTATCCAGGGTCACATAGCTAGTAAGTAAGTGTCCAAGACCAGATTTGAATTCAGGTCTTCCTGATGTTAGACCCAGTGCTCTATCTCCTGTACTACTGTGTTGCCTCTGACAAGAAAATTAAGGTTCCCAAAGGATAGGTGATTTATTTAGGTTTACAGAGCAGTAAGTTTCTGAGGTGAGTTGAGCTTCATGCCCAGAATGGAACAGCATCTTTCAGATGTGATCTGAGCAGTTCAGAGGGAAGTAGGGCTGTCCCTTCCCACACTGTAAGTACTATGCCCCTCTTACTATGGTTGAGCTTGTATTAGGCACCTGACTGCCCTTGTGCTGCATGGGCTACAGCCTCCCCCCAAGCCAGCTGCACTGCTCAGGGGCAGAGCATGAATTCAATTCCATACTTATTTGATGCCAGGAAACACCAATAGAGTGATCCCAAAGAGGATTGGGCTTCTTTGGGAGGTAATGAGCTCCCCTTTGTTGCAGGTCTGCAGGTACTTACTATGTTGTAGAGAGGTGTCTAACACAGCCATCATTTGAACTAGTTGGTGCCTCAGTCCCCTTCCAGCTCTGAGGTTCTCTGCACACAAGAGCCCAGATGTTCTCTGAGTAGCAGAGAGTATAAAGGCAGGAGCATTCTGGGTCAAAGGCTAGCTTTGGGTCAGAAAGTCCTAGGTTTGAATCCTGAACTCACTATGTGAACCTGGTAAGTCATTTAAACTCACCAGGCTTCAGTTTCCACAAATAAGTATAAGGGATCTGGTCTAGCTGGCCTCCAAGGTCCTTTCTAACTCTCCAGCAGTGGAGATCTGTGATCGTAAAGGCATATGATCAGACGACTACCAACTCCCTCATTTGGATAAGGCTTTGCTTAAAGTAGCCTTTTTACCAAAATCATTTGAATGTTTTGGCTGCTGTGACACACAGTAGACTCCCACGAAGCTCGCTGCATGCTCAAACCATACCTTTTTTCACATCGTTGCCACTATCCTGCTTCTAAGTCCCAAGGAAAGGTCTCAGGCTGTTCACTGATTGGCCCATCTCAGTGGGAACATAGAGAGATGGAAGGTGTGTATGTGTGGGGGGAGGGCTTTGTAATAGATCACAAACAGCATACCTGGTGAAGCCCTTAGACAAATGTGCAAGGCTGCACAACTTTCTTTTTGGTATAGGGTAGAGAGGATTCTGATTCAGGTATGACTGGGGCTAAAGAAGCTCTTGAGTCTCCTTCCGGCCCTGAGATTCTGTGAATATAGTCAGTCAACAGACAATTAGAAATACCTACCAAGCGCCAAGCATGGTGCTAAATGCTGGGGATAAAATATGAAAAAGACTGTCCCTGCCCTCAAAGAGCTTACAGTCTAAGGGAAGAAAGACAACACACAAATGGAAACTGAAAAGGGGGAGGAGGAGTGAGGTGGAAGGTACCTGGTGTGGGGACATGATGGCAAGTCCAAAGGACTGCAGATGGCAGGGAAATGAAGTCAGTAATTGACATCTTCAAGTTCTACATGTTCTGTGACACCTTTCCCAGGAACCTTGGAGAAATGATTATTATTTTCAAGTATCAAAGGACTGAAATTTGGAAAAGGGAGTAGGCATGATCTGATTGGTTACAGAGGGCAGAAAAAGGAACCCTAGGCAGAAATTGCAGTTATTTAAGTGCGATGTAAAGAAAAACTTCATCATCTTCATCATTGCTTGGTTGGTAGTGAGTTCCCCCTCTCGAGAAGTCTTCAAGTGGAGACTGGATGAATCCTTGTTGGGAATTTGAAAAGGAAAGTTTTGGCTAGGTAAAAGTTGGCCTTAATGGTCTCTGAATTTTGAGCAACTGAGATTCCGTGAAGTATTGAGCTCTCTTCTAATCATAGAGGCACCACAATGGACTGGGCCTAGAGTCAGGAAGACCTAAGTTCAGATATTGCCTCAGACACTTACTAGGTGACTCTGGCCCTTCCAATTTCTGTGTGCCTCAGTTTTCTCATCTGTAAATGGGCATAACCATATCACCTATCTCCTAGGGTTATTGTCAGTATAAAATGAGATAATGTTTGCAAACTTAAAGCACTAAATAAATGCTGGTTATTATTTAGCCTTCTGTCTGTGCAGGGGAAAAGAAAGGGTGATCAGGAAAGGGAGAATAGCAGTAGAATGAAAGTAATATTCACATTCTCTTCAGGGGCATCTAATCTAGTTGGGAAATTTTCATATTTTTAACAAAATCTTTACCATCATACTTCTACATAAGACACCTTCCTCCTTCCCTCAAATCTCCCACTTCAGCTTCCTTTCTGTGTTGTTTTCCCATTAGACTGAAAGCTTCTTTTACATTTTTTTTTTACATTTTGTTACATTTATTTTGAATTATTTTGTTGTATTGTTATTCTTTCCATTTATATTGTTGGACTTACTGTGTATATTATTTTCTTGTCTTGGCTTACTTTATTCTGTATCAGTTCATATAGATGTTTCCATGCTACTTTGCATTTATCACACACATTATTTCTTACATTACAGTAATATTCCAATATATTTATGTACCACAATTTGTTTAGCCATTCCCAACTGAAGGGAACCTTCCCCTCACCCCAATCTTAGCTATCACAAAAAGTGCTGTAATAAATATATGTGCTGTAATAAATATATTTGGAGTATGTGGGGAATTTCACCCATCTTGATGATTTCAAGTATAAGCCAGTGGTGGAATCTTTAATTCAAAAGGTAGGGGCACTTTAATCTCTCTATTTTAAAATTCCAAATTATTTCCCAAAAATAGTTGTACCATTTTACAGCTTCACCAACAATGTATTAGTATTCCTATTTTTCAACAATCTTCTGACATTACCTGTTGACTTTTTGGGGGTGATTTTTGGCTAATTTGCAAGATATGAAGTGAAACCTCAGGACTGTTTGTTTGTATTTTTCTTATTATTAGTGATTTAGAACATTTTTTATGTGGTTGTGAAGACTTTGTAGTACTTATTAACCTGTGACCATTTCCTTTCATATCCTAGATGCATTAATGTTGTCTGTGCAGAAACTTTTCAGTTTCAAGTAATCAAAATGATCTTACCAGATAAATACTACTATTACTTTGTCAATTTCTATAAATTATTCCCTTGCCAATTTGATTGGTATGGCATTAAAAATGTAAATTAATTTTGAAAGTCATTTTAATATTGGCATGGCCTAACCAAGCAGACTAAATATTTCTCTAGCCATTTAAGTTATTCTTTATTTCTTTAAGGAGTTTTTGCTCTATGGGAGGTTGATCTTTAGATATGCCATGCATTTTACAATTATTTAAAAATAGTTTCTAGAGCTTCCAGGTAAACATAGAGACAGTCTAGATGCAGGATTTTTACTCTCCTCACCACTTACCATATAGACTACCTCAAAAGGTCAAAAAAGTCAAATTCATATGAATGAAGGGACTCTACAGTAGGGTGCAACATTGAAGGTATGTGGGATTTGGGCATTTCCACAACTTAAGGGGTGAAAAAGCTTCCATCAAAATGTGAGTTGATTCACCCTCCCCCATTCCACCTATGGAACCAGAGTCAGAGCCAGCCTGCACTAGAATCAGTGAGTGAGCAAGGGGCACCTCTAGAGTGAGTAAGGGGGAACCTCTAGGTCCTTGGCAGCTGACTAAGACCACCAAAGGCCTACCCCTGAGAGCAGCTAAACTTGAACCCCCAGTAATCTGAAGAGTGCCAACTGTGGGTGCCCGTGGGGAGATAGCACAGAAAGGGTAGCAAACAGCAGAAACTACAGAGACTCGAGAGCTGGCTTCAGGCAAAATCCTCCCTCCTTAGCTCCATACACAGAGAGCCTGAAATCCTCACTCATATTTCTAACTGAAAAGGGAAGGAAAAACCACAATAGTGGTGGCAAACAGTGTCCAGGAACAACTTCCCAACACCAAGAAAAACAAGAAGGGGTTGACCCTGGATAATTTTTACAGAGGAAAAATACAGGAAATAGCAGAAGAGGAAATATAAAGAAATGCACTAAAGCCTTCCAAAAAAGTGGAAATTGGCCACAAGTTCTTGAAGAATTTAAATTGGAGCTTACCAAAAAGATGGAAGCCTTCTGGCAAGAAAAATAGGAAATAGTTCAAAAAGAAAATAACAGTTTAAAGGACAAGAATTCCCACTTGGAGAAACAGCTGGAAGCCATGAAAAGCAGGATAGACTAAACTGAAAAAGAAAATCAAAAGATTATAGCAGAAAATCAAAAGATTATAGCAGAAATCCAGGCCTTAAAGACCAGAATTGGGCAATTGGAAACCAATGATATTGCAGAACAGCAAGAATTAATAAATCAAAGTCAAAAGACTGACAAAAATAGAAGAAAATATAAAATACCTCACTGACAAGATGGTGGATCAGGAAAACTGATCATGAAGAGAATATTTGAGAATCATTGGTCTACCTGAAAACCCAGAAATAAACAGAAATCCTGACACCATACTACAAGAAATTATCCAAGAAAACTGCCCTGATGTTCTTGAACAAGGGGGAAAATAGACATTGAAAGAGTTCACAGAACACCCTCTACACTAAATCCTCAAAAGACAACTCACAGGAATGTAATTGCCAAATTCAAGAGCTTCCAAGCTAAGGAGAAAAATCCACAAGAAGCCAAAAAGAGACAATTCAGATACCAAGGAGCACCAATCAGGATTACACAAGATCTAGCAACTTCCACACTAAAGGACCACAAGGCTTGGAATGTGATATTCAGAAAGGCAAGAGAATTGGGTCTACAACCAAGGATCACCTACCCATCAAAATGGACTATATACTTCCAGGAGAAAGTATGGGCATTCAACAAAATAGAAGATTTCCAAGTATTTGTAAAGAAAAGACCAAAACTAAGTGGAAATTTTGATATCCAAACACAAAAATGAAGAGAAACATGAAAAGGTAAATAAGAAAGAGAGGGGAAAAGGGGAAAAAGTGTATTTTTTAAAAATTCAAACTTTCTTCTTTAAGGGCTTCAATAAGATCAAATTGTTTATATCAATATATGGGGGAAATGTTATTTGTAACTCAAAAAATTATATTCATTATTATAGTAATTAGAAGAATCATTCACAAGAAGAGATTGGGATAATAAATAGTATAAGGTGATATGCAAAAAAAAAAAAGAAAAAGGGAGGGGGGAATAGAAGATGGCACCAAGAGAAACTGGAAGAAATAAGATAAATAGGATAATCTATTCTACACAAAGAAGCACATGGGAAGGGGAGGGGAAGAATACTAATATAAGAAGGAGAGGAAGAGATTGCTAATAGGTAATACTTAAACTTTGCTCTCACTGAAATCAATTCTAAGAGGGAAGAGCACCTAGATCCATTGGGGTATTGAATTCTATCTTACCCTACAGGGAAAGTTAGAAGGGAAAACTAAGGGGGGGGGAGGTTGGCAGGGAGTAGAAAAAGGGAGGGAAATAGAGGGGGGAGAATACTTAATGGACCCTAAAAAAAAGGAAACAAAAATGGAGGGTGAAGAAAGGCAAGCATATTAAGAGTGGGAGTTAGGGGGACTGATTAAAAGCAAAACATTGGTTTAAAAGGATATAGCAAAAGAAGAAAG
Organism: Monodelphis domestica; assembly: GCF_027887165.1. NCBI lineage: Eukaryota > Metazoa > Chordata > Mammalia > Didelphimorphia > Didelphidae > Monodelphis > Monodelphis domestica. Next base: position 397,146,745 of record NC_077230.1, on the reverse strand, counting down.
GACAGAACTAGGAGAGGATATCAAAATGTAGGGGTATACACAAGTGGCAATCATAGCTTTGAATGTGAATGGGATGAACTCACCCATAAAACAAAAACAAATAGCAGAGTGGATTAGAAACCAAAATTCTACCATATATTGTCTACAAGAAACACACATGAGGTGGGTACACTCACAAGGTTAGAATTAAAGGTTGGAGTAAAACCTATTGGGCCTCAACTGATAGAAAGAAGGCAGGAGATGCAATTATGATATCTGACAAAGTAAAAGTAAAAATAGATCTGATTAAAAGGGATAGGGAAGGTAACCACATCCAGAGGCAGTATAAACAATGAAGAAATATCACGAATCAACATGTATGCACCAAATGGTAAAGCATACAAATTTCTAAAGGAGAACCTAGTGGAGTTGAAGGAGGAAATAGATAGTAAAACTATACTAATGGGAGACCTGAACTTACCACTGTCAAATCTAGATAAATCAAATAAAAAATAAATAAGAAAGAGGTACAAGATGTGGATGAAATCTTAGAAAAATTAGAGTTAGTAGATATATGGAGAAAAATAAATAGGAACAAAAAGGAATTCACCTTCTTTTCAGCAGCACATGGTACATTCACAAAGATTGACCATGTACTAGGGCATAAACACATGGCAAACAAATGCAGAAAAGCAGAAATAATAAATTCAACCTTTTCAGATCATAATGCAATCAAAATAATAATCAGTAAGGGTCCATGGAGAGTCAACTCAAAAATGAATTGGAAATTATATAATATGATTCTATAAAATCAGTTAGTTAAAGAACAAATCATAGAAACAATAATTTCATTGAAGAAAATGACAATGATGAGACATCCTTTCAAAATCTATGGGATGCAGCCAAAGTAGTACTCAGGGAAATTTATATCCTTGAATTAACACATATTAACAAATTAGGGAGGGCAGAGGTCAATGAATTGGACATGCAAGTCAAAAAACTTGAAAGCAAACAAATTAAGAGCCACCAGATGAAAACTAAATTAGAGATACTAAAAATTAAGGGAGAAATTAATAAAATTGAAAGTGAAATAATTATTGAACCAGTAAATAAGACTAGAAGCTGGTATTTTGAAAAAACAAACAAAATAGGCAAAGTACTGGTCAATCTAATAAAAAAGAAAGAAGAAAACCAGATCAACAGTATCATAGATGAAAAGGGCAATCTCACCTCTAATGAAGAGGAAATTAAGGCAATCATTAAAAATATTTTGCCCTATTATATGGCAACAAATATGGCAATCCAGGTGATATGGATGAATATTTACAAAAATATAAATTGCCTAGATTAACAGAAGAAGAAATAGAATTCTTAAATAATCCCATATCAGAAAAAGAACTTGAGCAAGCCATTAAAGAACTCCCTAAGAAAAAATCCCCAGGACCTGATGGTTTCACATGTGAATTCTACCAAACATTCAAAGAACAACTAATCACAATATGATTCAAACTATTAGACATAATAAGTGTAAAAATAGACTTGAATCCAGGACTTCAATCCCCAGAAGTCCTTGCTCCACTTCCCCAGAATGCTTTGTAATCTCACTGAATTCTCACCTGGGCTGAGAGCAAAATCATTATTTAAAGGGTCTCTGCCCAGGGCAGGCTCTCTTCTCTTCCTGGCTCCTTGCCACTCCTTGCCACTCCTTGCTGAGTGACCTCAGCAAGACAGTCTATGAAAAGCCCAAAGATCCCAGCTTTGGGGACCAAAATCCACTATTTGATAAAAACTACTGGGAAAGTAGTTTTGGAAGACAATATGGGAGAGATTAGGCTTGGATCAACACCTCACACCCTACACCAAGATAAACTCAGAATGGGTGAATGACTTTAATATAAAGAAGGAAACTATAAGTAAATTATATGAACACTGAATAGAATACGTGTCAGACCTTTGGGAAGGGAAAAAAATTTTAAAACCAAGCAAGACTTAGAAAGGGTCATGAAATGTAAAATAAATAATTTTGACTACATCAAATTAAAAGTTTTTTTTACAAACAAAACCAATGTAACCAAAATCAGAAGGGAAATAGCAATCTGGGAAACAATCTTCATAACAAAAACCTCTGACAAAGGTCTAATTACTCAAATTTACAAAGAGCTAAATCAATTGTACAAAAAATCAAGCCATTCTCCAATTGATAAATGGGCAAGGGACATGAATAGGCAATTTTCATTCAAAGAAATCAAAACCATTAATAAGCACATGAAAAAGTGTTCTAAATCTCTTATAATCAGAGAGATGCAAATCAAAACAACTCTGAGGTATCACCTCACACCTAGCAGATTGGCTAACATGACAGCAAAAGAAAGTAATGAATGCTGGAGGGGATGTGGCAAAGTTGGGACATTAATTCATTGCTGGTGGAGTTGTGAACTGATCCAACCATTCTGGAGGGCAATTTGGAACTATGCCCAAAGAGCACTAAAAGACTGTCTGCCCTTTGATCCAGCCATAGCACTGCTGGGTTTGCACCCCAAAGAGATAATAAGGAAAAAGACTTGTACAAGAATATTCATAGCTGTGCTCTTTGTGGTGGCAAAAAATTGGAATATAATCATGGAACTAAGTGAGTGAAACTAAAAGTGACTTGCAAATTGTTTATCAGTCACTAACATTTCAGGGGAATTTTTAAGGTTTAAAGTGAAAAAGGGCTTGTTCTCATTGAAGATATGGAATGAGAAATGGTTAGAGATTTGTAGGATTGAATAATCCTAAAAGATTTGTTCTATCTTAATTTGGCCTAATAGATGCATTAAGGAATATGAAGGTTCAAGGAAGTGTATAACTGTATAAGAATTGCGTACCAACTTTTAGAAGAAGAAAAGATTTGGTTTAATTTTAAAATTTGGGGTTTACTTATGAAAATGAAGAAATATGGTACAAAAGAGATTTAATATCTCTAAAATTGTTCATGTTGTGATTAAAATGTATATGAGTCTGTGTGGGACATTGTTCATATTGGAAATGAGTGATTCCCCATCTAAGCCCACTATACTATATGATCAAGAGCTTCTAGAAAGGTTTTGGGACAGATTATGGGGCCAAGATGAGTCCAAGTCGACTCTGCACTTATGGTGCCTGGTTAGAAATAGCTAGGAAAACTAGTCTGACATCCTTTTGAGAATGAAATGAGCTTCCTTGAATCTTGGGCTTAGATATATGACCCAGAGTTTTCTGGATTTCTTCCAGAACCTAGGGTAAAGAAACTTATCTGTCTGTTTCTATCAGTTGCTTTAGTTTTTTCCCCAGCCTTGGCTTCTACATTTTGCCTGCCTTAGGGATTGACCTTCCCCTTGTGTTCCATTTGACAATTGGGGGAGACAGTTGCCTGGAGATCTCCAGATCTCCAAGTCTTCAGGTCCCCAGCTACTAGGACCTAAGCATTCACTGAGAACACTCCCTAAGGACCCCTGTGCCCTTAGCTCCTTTCCCTCAACTCCTTTTCTCAGACACAGCTCTATACCCATTACCAGTTTTGAAGAAATTAACAGAAGATGGACCATCACCCCTCTTCCCTTGTACTAAAAATAAGGGTATGATATGGGGATACGGGCTTTCCCTAGAAACCCTAAAATCTCAGTATACCAAGACAGAGTGTACATGAAAGTAAATCTAGCTGTTGGTCTCTCACTCTTGACAAAGGCAACTAGCCCAGACCCAGGACTTTACCTTAAAAGCTCTCCCACACTAGGAACATTTGATAAGGCAATTATACAAACCCATAAGGCAGTCCTGGAACAGGGAACCCAAACCACTAGGAAACTCCAATCACAGACCTAGTTCAAGTTAGAGACTAGAATAAGGAACCCCTCTAACCTCTCTTAAGGTTATAGGTGCTATGACGAGTGGACTGTGACCCCTGTTCCTGACTGTCTCATCAGGCTACAAACAGAGGCAGATGAATGCTGACTATGTGCCCACAGACCACTGTGAAATCAAGGATGTAGACTTTGTTCTGAATCCTATTATCCTCACTCTTATATCATTCTTATTTTTAATAGGAATTGTTACTCATCTTTCTTCTTTTTCTTTCATTTTTAGTTAGCATCAAGTGCTTCCACCAAAGAAAGTAAAAATTGAAATCAAGCATTTTTTACTTCATCTTTGTCTGTCAGAAGGGAGGGAATATAGGCCATAAAGCCTGTAACCTATCAAGTTAGATTTGTAAGGTTTTGAGGAGCCAGGCAAAAGTTTGTTTAGATTATGGAAAATTTAGCAACAAAATTGGGTTATTGAGAGTAATTCTCTCTAAGTTGTAATAGATGAAACTTGTCATTTAAGGCAAAAGGCTTTGGGGATAATCAACTGAGGCTATTGTCTATGACTGTCTTGGTGACTGACCTCTTTCTAAAAAGAGGGAATCACTACTGAGGTACTCATAGTGTAATGATGGGGAGTAGGAAAAGAGAACTGTTGGGGGAAATGGAAATGTTGAGAGCTTGACAGTTGGGAACTGAACAAGGACTTCTGGGAAATTCTCCTGAGGAGGGGGGTCTTGGGTGCTGAGATGCAGAAGGGAGTGGAAGGAGGAGCTGTTTCTCTGGGCCTTTTCAAGACACCTGTGGAGTTTTCTGACACGGACAGAAATCTTAACATTACAGGTTCCTCTTTAAAACATCATCTAGTTCCTGTCAACAAATCTAAATTTCTCCAAAGACTTTCATTCCATGAACTATTGAGATACTGGACTCAAATTGGTGAGCAGAGCTCTCTCCCCTATTCTGTCCCTCCCCTGCTTACAAGAAAACCTAGTACTTCAGTAATTAGTTTTATTTAGAAGAGATTTAGAAGAGATTTAGGGTGACCCACAACCCCTCTAACCTCTACCCTTTGCCCCAATCAGCAATTAAATAAACAATTAGATAGCTAATTCAACCTTGTTTATTCACATCTAGAGAGTAAGCCATTGGCAGACTCCATCTTGTTACCAGTTTTCAAGAAGACACGAAGGGGAGGCTTGTGAGTGCCCCAAAGCGGCGCATATCCTGATTGAGGTCCCACATTCCTCTCCTTGTAGAGAAGACTTCCCCACCGCCCTTGAGGGTTGGCAGGGACACCAAGGGGCAAGCCTTCACCCAGGGGAAATCTCTACTTTGTCTCCCTTAAGTAATTCAGGGACTCTGGGCAGGAGTACTGAGGGAAGCCATTTTAATCAATCCTTTCCTCACTGCCTTTAACCCTTATTTCTCCATCTAAGGAGTGAGAGTCCCCCCTAAATTACAAGAGGATCAGGGGAAATATGACAGTTGGAAAGGGAATCTCAGTCTCAACTCAGATAGGACCTTCCTGACTCAAGGTTGATGATCCCCTGGTAAAAATTATACAGCCCGAGTTTGTATATGACTTGGTGTACTTTTAAAGACATTGGGACATCTTTTCCCTGCTTGCCTTTCCCTTTGTGACAAATTCCTATAAACAACACAGAAAGCAAATTGTAAAATGGAGGTTCTGAGGTTTCATTTTCCAAACAAACAAGGTGGATTACTAATCAGGGATTAGAGCATCCCCCACAGAGACTGGGGTAGAGAAAGTTGTTTGTAAAAAGTGTTGTGTTAAAAAAGTCCCTTTTAGCAAGAACATCTCTAAGCATTTACTTTATCTTCACTTGTCAGATTTAAGTAAAAATGGAGGAAATGTAGGAGGCACAGCCCTAGGTCACAGAGTAGCTGATGTTTATAAGGTATCTCAATTCTCAGCCTAAGGCTTATAGCCTCAAGCTTCCTCTTTTTCTCAAACCTCTGCACAAGAAATTTCCTATAAAATCACTGATGTATATTGTGAATTTTAAAATCTCCATCTTGGTCTAGCACCCAAAAATTCTGCACACCCACACTACACGGGCATGTGCTAGTCAATGACAAATCAGAAATAACTAACTGCCCACCTGGGCTGTCCTAAGCCAAGCTTGAGCCACCATTGGCACGTGTAAGGCACAGGAAGTGACGGAGAGAGCAGCCTCTGGAATTCGCTCACTTCCTGTAGACAGGGCGAGAAGCCAGTTCGTGTTAGAAGCTTGAACAGAGAGGAGGCCCACAGACAGCTTCCCTTCAGATCGGTCACATGGGTCAAGGACTGATTCCTTCCACCTTGGCCCTTTGGGCCTAAACTCCCTCTGCCTTGGTCAGAGGTTGAGTAACCCCTTTCCCTTTTCTCCTCTCTCCCTCTCCTTTTCCCTACTCCCATTGTGATTAAACCTCCATAAACTCCATCCTGACTTGAGTGTTTCATTTTAGGAATTTCATAAGTAAATTTTTTGGTGGCCATTGTTCAATATTATAATAATCTTAAAAGGTGAAAATTTTCACTACAACAGTTGGCGACCATGAAGGGACAAAAGAAATATCTCAATCTTCTGATCTTTTTTCTTCTTGATTCAATACTGATCACCTGGGAGAGGTCTCACTCCGACTACCCCCTCCAGCTCTTGGCCCTGCTTTAGTGCTTTGAAGGTTTATCGAACCTCAACAAATTTCCTGAATTTTCTTGCCTTTTCACCCCACTTCCTCTTCACTCTGTCAGTCCTTAAAGACTTAAAGACACAGCTGCCAGAACAGGTAAGTATAAAACACCTTTTCTCTCTTCTCTTTTCTCCTTAATTTAAATTGGGGTCAACAGGTTTTTTTTCTTTGTCTCTCATTTCCTCCTCCCTTTACTTTAAGGAGGTGGCTCAGTGGATTGAGAGGCAGGCCAGGCTTACCTAATCAACTGATTAGCAATGAGGAACCTCTGGAGAAGGAGCTCTTAGGAGCTCCTAGCCCACAACAAAAACAGCTGAATACAGTTAGGGAGCTAACTTAAAACCCATTTTTCTGTTTTCCTGGCCTTTCTAGTCTTAAAAATTTAAGTGGGCTTTGCTCAAGGAAGGCAGCACATGGTCCTAGCAGTTTTAGCCTGAGGGCTAAAGAAGATTGCTGGGACCCTCCCATATACACACTTTGTAAAAGAAGGAGTTTTAGCTCTACCCTTTGTTTACGGCCTATTCACTCCTAATCAGCCTTTTCATAGCCTCTGCCTTCCCGCATAAGGCTTTTTGTGACCCCTCCCAGAAGCTTAATAAGGAGAATTTACAACAGAATTGGCCCTTAACCTGTATAGGGTTGTAGACTGTAAAGGGAGCCACCTACTGACCAAAAAAAAAGTTACAGGCAACTTAATAATTGACTTAAAGAAAAAAAAATGTGGTTTCAAACAGTGCATGACTTGCTTCGAAACTGGCTTATAAGTTCAATAACCAAGTCCATTTTTCTAGTAGGTGTTTCTGTAGGATGTTTTTTTTCAGAAACTATAAACCTCTTGGTGACCCTTACATTCATCTTCCTTGGGATTATAATTGTTGTACTTGTAATAATATACCTAATCTCTAAGAGAGAACACTCCCTTGTTCCTTCTATTACTAAACAAATTAAGGAACAAAATACTTTTATTGATCAACAAATTAAGGAACAAAACACTTTTATTGATCAACAAATTAAGGAACAAAATACTGTTACTGATCAACAAATTAAGGAACTAAACACTTTTATTGATCAGCAAATTAAGGAACAAAATACTGTTACTGATCAACGAGTTAAGAAACAAAATACTTTTATTGAACAACAAATTACAGAAAAAATTACTTTTACTAATCAACAATTGGTGGAATGGGATGAAATTATGGAGGAAAAATGGGGAAAGAGAAAAACCTTCCTGCAAAACATTGAAAGGGAGTTAAAAACATCCCACAATAGGAGTGATTTATCTCTCCATTCCCCATCATTATCAGATTCCCTGACCCACCTTGCCCAAAACGATTTGGCTCAAATAGCAGCCCCTTCACACCAACCAGCTCCTCCCCATCCTGATCACCTAGCCCCTCCCCCTGCCATTCTTGCCCCTCCCACCCTGATTCCTCCCTCTATTCATGCCTCTTACCCTGCCCCCTCAGCCCAGCCCCCTGTTCCTGTCCCAGCCCTTCCCCTGGCCCCCCCTGCCCTTCCCCCCCATGCTCATGCTCTAGCCCCACCCACTGTTCCTGTCCCAGCCCTTCCCCTGGCCCCTCCCCCTGCCCTTCCCCCCCATGCTCATGCTCTAGCCCCACCCACTGTTCCTGACCTGGCCCTTCCCCCTGCTCTCCCCCCACTCATGCTCTAATCCCCAACCCCCATGCCCCAACAGCCAATAATCCTAACCTTTCCCCTTCTCTTACCTACCCCATTGAAAATGGAGCAAGTAGCCTAGAAACAGTAACACCAGATAATTTAGACAGAAGCTTATTTCCATTGAGGGAAGTACCCACCTTTAATAAAGAAGGGAACTTGGTGTCTGTAAGACACTATACACCTTTTAAACCTGATGATTTAGAAAAATTCAAGCACATTGTTCCATCATTTGAGGCAGAACCAATATTGGTTATAGAAAAATTAGAACATATATTCAGAAACTTTGACCCTTCTTGGTTGGATGTGGAAAATTTGTTAGATACATTTCTGACAAAGAGAGAGAAAAATAATGTCATCTCTCTAGCTAATAAGAAAAGTGGTAGAGGAGCTCATCACTGGCCAACTGTAGATCCACACTGGAACCCCAATATTACACAGGATCACACAAAACTAGTCCTGGCCAGAGAAGCATTATTAAAAGCCATGAGAGACTGCTCTGATAGCCCTGATGCATGGGAAAAATTTGAACAGTCCCGACAGGAAATTGATGAGACCCCCTCCCACTTTATGGACAGACTTATTGACGTAGGAAGTACATATATGGACCTTGATTTGACCAGAGAAAGGGACATTAAACATATACGCAGACAATTCGTTAGGAATTGTTGTTCAGCAGTAAAAGACTACTTTGAAACTAGCTGTCCCAACTGGGAGTCTATGGACCTCGAAGAACTGAGGAAAGTAGCAACATATGCTTATAAGAATCGTACAAAAAAACCCGAGACACACAATACATCAGTGGCAGACTTAAAAAAAGAACTTGAAAGTATGATACAGGAACAATTGAAAAGTAAGAGAGAGACCATGGCCCCTTTGCAAGAATCCACAGATAGATCATTAACAAACCCCTTAATATGCCTCTTCTGTGGGAAGAGAGGCCATGCAACAATGGTCTGTAGGAGCTGGCTACGGAAAAATGGAAATAATAACACCTTTAGGAATAATAACTATAGGAATCACAATGCCAATCAAAATGACAGTGCTCAAAATACAGAAAATGATAATACCAAAAAAAAATGCCCAACAACAATATATAAGAAATGGAGCTCGACCACGCTACACTCAGGGTGAACACCCCCAACAGCGTTGAGGTTCCCAAAAAACCACCCAAGCATCTTTATGAAGGTGTGAAGGGGGGGTGAGGACCTTGGAATCAAAGAATGAAACCTTTGATTTTCCAGACCCTGATATTTTAATGCCAATAATTCCTATATATTCCCCCTACCCCCCCAAACAGTAAGGAACCTCATGTCACTTTAAAGGTAGGAAATTCATACTATGACTGTCTTTTAGACACTGGAGCATCAAGGTCAGTTCTAGTAAGCAAACCAGATGAGAAATGTGATTCTATTGGCTCCCTAAATGTAGTGAGAGAACCATTTAAGGTCCCAAAACTTTCTCCTCGCATGGTACGCGTGGGACCCCTAACAGTTGAACATTTTTTTTCTTTTAATGCCTAGATCCCCCACAAATTTGTTGGGGAGAGATTTACTATGCAAATTACAAGCCACAATAATGTGCACCCCAGATGGCTCCCTCTCCTTAGAAGTGCCCGAGGAAACCTTAAATTTACTTCCTGTATTTCTCTCAGAGAGCCAGGAGGCAAAGGAGCCTCCCACCTTTGAAATACCTACAGATATACCAGAGTCTCTTTGGGCCACATCTTCTACTGATGTAGGCTTACTTAAATCAGCTGCTCCCGTGCAAATAAAAACTAAATCCAGCCCACCTCCTTGCATTCCTCAGTATCCTCTCTCCAAGGAGGCAACAGAGGGCATTACCCCAATAATAAACTCTTTAATTGACCAAGGAATAATTTTCCCTTGTAAATCTGAATACAATACGCCCATCCTCCCTGTTAAAAAACCAAAAAGGGGGCCCGATGGCAGACACCTCTATAGATTCGTACAGGATTTGAGGGCTGTGAACAATCACGTTATAGAGACACTCCGTAGTTCCCAATATCAATACTATTATTTCTTCTATTCCTAGCAGAGCTACATATTTACAGTAGTAGACTTGTGCTCAGCCTTCTTTTCCATACCCATACATGAGAACTCGAGGCATATTTTTGCTTTCACCTGGAATGGCACCCAATATTCCTGGAGTCGTTTGCCCCAGGGTTATATAGAAAGTCCAACCTTATTTGCACAAATTTGGGGACAAGATACAGATAATATAAAACTTAAAAACAGCAAATTAATAAAATACGTAGATAACCTACTCTTGGCTTTCGCAGATGCAGAAGCATGTCAGGAAGATAGTGTAAATCTTGAAATCTCTCAGACTTGTGAATGTTAAAAAATTTCCCCATCGGGGAATTCTTAATTGGAACAAATTCCCTACTGAGAAACATTCCCCATTTTGATGTGAGAACTTGCCAGGATCAGAAATGGGAGGACCTCTACTCCAATCGTACTTAAGACTGCTTTAGGGGAGAAAACTCCTTGCTATGAGAGGACCCCTACTCTACCTGTACTTAAGACTGCTTTAGGAGAGAAAACTCCTTGCTAAACAATGAAAGTACTTGGACCCATGCTTATAATAAGGCAAAGAGTTCTTTGAGCCAGGCCTGTTTTTAGAATTGATACAATGAGATGCTAAGTACTGTAAACCTTAAAATTTTTTAGACTTATAAATGTTGGAAATTTCACCATTGGGAAATTTCATACTTGAAAAATTTCCTATTGATAGTGGGAACTCTATTGGAATGTGAATCCCATTGGCATGGGAGGTTCCTCCTCCTCCCTTCTTAAGATTACTTTAGGACAGAAACCTTTTGCTGAACAATGGAAAGGGCTTTGACCTATGCTTAAGCATAGAACAGGAAGTTCTTTGAGTCATGATTGATTTTAGAGTCGATACAATAGAGATACTTGGAATGACAGAACCAGGTCTTGGAAAATACAATTTCCATCCCACTCAGTCCTAACAGGATTTAGGAAGGGCTGCAGCAAAGGATCAAGATTTAATTATTTGAGAATATGACCTTCAACAGACATGTGCAAAGCCACAGACCTCTGGGTGGTCCTGGGTTAAGCTAGAGCCACCATTGGCACAGGGAAGACATGGACAGTGATTGGTAGATGTGAGAACTGAGGGGAGGGAACTTGGATGGTTTCCTTAAAGATAGAGGGGTCTGAGGACTGAGGGGGGGTGGGTTGGAGAGGTTTTTGGTCTGAGAGGTGGTGCTTTGAGAGTTGACTCTGAAGGAAGCTGGAGGTGGAGGCCCCTGAGACTGTTTCTCCATTTTGGTCACATGAGTAATAGGGACTGATCTCCTTTCTTTGCCTCAGCTATCTAAGGGCTTGGGCCTTTTGGCCCAACCTAAACAGAAGGGGTATTTAAGCCCTATTCCCTTCTCTTCCCTTTCTCTCTCCCTCTTTCTCTCTCTCTCTAATTCCTTTCTTCATCCTTTTTGTAATTAAACTCCATAAAAGGTTGACTGCTGACTTGAGTTTTCATTTAGGAATTACATAGCTGATTTCCTTGGAGACCTTAAATTAATATATATCAGTCTTTTAAAGTGATTTCCTTGTCACATTGTGGCTGACCACATGGGAGTCTAAAGAATTCTCTCAATAAACTTCTGAAATTCCTTGCCTTTTTACTCTACCGTCTCACCACATAGTCCCTTTTAACAAAAAAACTTGGCTTAAAGACACAGCTGCTAGAACACGTGAGTATAAAAAACTTTTTCTCTCTTCTCTTTTCTCCTTAAGTTAAATTGGAATCGGCAGTTTTTCTTTTTCTTCCCTTTAATCTTAAGGGACTGCTGGGTAGCTCAGTGGATTGAGAGCCAGGCCTAGAGACAGAAGGTCCTGGGTTCAAATTGGACCTCGGATACTTCCCAGCTGTGTGACTCTGATAGACAGAAAACAGCTGTTTTAAATCTCAGCAACAGGACCCTAAAGTCCTGGCTGGAAGAGCTGTTTCTAAATATCCTTTCCCTTAAGGAATAACTTTCTGGATTAGGAAAATAAAACCCTGTGGAAAGTTTGTTGCTTTGCCCTGCTCCCCACGTGTTTTGTGAAATTACAATATATATATATATATATATATATATATATATATATATATATATAAATGAGTACTACATTCTTTGACAATTATATGGCAGCTGAAGAATTAGGAGCATTGAGGAATGTAGGATACCTCCAAATTTTTATATTAATAGGTACTGTCATTTTTGTATTCCTCAATACTATATTTAGAGATGCTAAAATAAAAAAAAATTGAGGATAAAATAAAAAAAATGAGGATAAAATAGAAAATATTGAGGATAAAATAGGAAATATTGAGGATAAAATAGGAAAAATTGAGGATAAAATGCAAGCCCAATTAGAAGATCTAAAAAGTTTCTTACAGGATCAATTGGCAAACACCCACTCTACCAGAAACAGACCTGTTTCTGAACCTTTGAATGAGGAAATTTCCTTCCCTGAAATAGAGACGGAAAACACCTTCCCTATAGCCCAGTTAACAGACTGCTTCTCTCGTGCAGTGCAAATCTTGACTGAATTTAATCCCCAAAACCCTTCCCCTGCAATCCCAGTTTCTCATGTTCCCTCTCCTACAGAAAACCAAATTCCAACGCAAAGGAGATCTCGTCCTCCTAGAGAAACCTGTCCTTGTCAAACTGACCCACAGGTACAAAATTCAACTAGAGGCCTGTTTCCTCTAAGAGAAGTACCTGAAATAGGACGGAATGGGGATGTGGTGACTTTAAGACATAGGATACCGTTTACTCCCCAAGAAATAAACGAATTTACACGAAATATCCCCACATATGAACAAGATCCTTTTCTAGTAAGAAAAAAGATGGGAGACATATTTTTTCAGTATAATCCATCTTACAAGGACGTTGAGAACTTACTACAGGCTTTTTTAAGTGAACGTGAAAAAAATAAAATAATTGCTCATGTCAACAAAACCCGGGGGAGTAATGCAGCACATTGGCCATCTCAGGATCCCGAATGGGACTATAACAATCCTGAGGATTATCTACAACTATACCGTTGTAGAGAGGCCATCCTCACGGCAATGAAGGAATGTGCAGACAGTACAGATAAGTGGATGGAACTGGAAAAAATTAAGCAAAAGGAAGAAGAAACACCCTCCAGATTTATGGATAGAATTATCAAGTTTGGGGACAGATACTTAGATTGGGACTTAACTAAAGAGAGTAGTTTAAGACAAGTTAGAAGAATCTTTGTAAATAACTCTTGCAAAGCAATTAAGAATTATTTTAGAACACAATGCCCAAGATGGTCAGATATGGACCTTGAAGAATTGTGAAAAACAGCTATATATGTTTTAAAGGGAAACAAGGAAAAGGAGGAAGAAAATAATGATGACATGGAGGAAGTGAAGAAAAAAATAAGATATTTAATAGATAGGATGACTAAATTAGAAAGTGGGCATGATAATGAACCAACGACAATTGCCCCTCTCCAGAAATCCAATTATCAATCCATTACTTGCCACTTCTGTGAGAAGGAGGGCCACAAAATGATGGAATGTAGAACCTTTCTTAAGATGTTTGGAAGGAATACACAGTTTAATAATAGTTTTAGACATAATAACTAAAGAAATGATGATAATGGTTATAGAAACCAGAATTCTAGAAATTATAATAATGACTATGGAAATAACTATAATGAATATAGAAATAAGAACTTTAGAAACCAGAATTATAGAAATAGGAATTGGGAAAATAATGACAATGCTCAAATTGAAGAAAATTATAATGATAATGAACAACAACAATATATGAGAAATGGAGCTCGTCCAAAAAATATTCGAGGTACTAATGACCCTCAGTGAGGTGCCCTTCAGAGGGGTGCCCAAGGAATATCCCAAACACAATGATGGTGTCCGGGGGGGGGGTTGGGGCACAGGAATCAGAACCTTTGATTTCCCAGACCCTGATGTCCTACTACCCGTTGTCCCTATCCACTGCCCTCCCCATACTAATGAACCCCATGTTACCTTAAAGGTGGGTAACACCTATTATGATTGTCTATTAGACACTGGAGCTTCCTGGTCTGTATTAAAGAGAACACCTGATTTACAATGTTATTCTATTGGCTCAGAGAATGTAATGGGAGTATCAGGAATAACCCAAAGAGTTAAAAGACTTCCTCCTAGAATGGTGTCTGTAGGACCCCTAGAGGTACAACACTCCTTCCTTTTGATGCCTGACTCCCCTTTAAATTTGCTGGGGAGGGACCTTCTATGCAAACTCAGAGCCACAATAACCTGCTCCCCAGATGGCTCATTATCATTAGAAGTACCAGAGGAATCTTTAAATTTACTCCCTGTACTTCTCTCTGAAAACCAGGAGGCAAAAGAGCCTTCCACTTTTGAAATACCTAAAGATATACCAGAGTCTCTTTGGGCCACATCTTCTTCTGATGTAGGCTTACTTAAATCTGCTGTTCCTGTGCAGATAAAAACTAAATCTAGCCCACCTCCTTCTATCCCTCAGTATCCCCTCTCAAGGGAGGCAATTGAGGGTATTACACCAGTTATTAACTCATTAATAGAACAGGGAATAATAATCCCTTGCAAATCTGAATACAACACGCCCATCCTGCCAATTAAAAAACCAAAAAAGGGCCCGATGGCAAGCACATCTATAGATTCGTACAGGATCTAAGGGCAGTGAATAATCACATTCTAAAGAGACACTCCGTAGTTTCTAACATACATACTATTATTTCATCTATTCCTAGCACAGCATATACTTTACAGTAGTAGACTTGTGTTCAGCTTTCTTTTCCATACCAATACATGAGAACTCCAGGCATATTTTTGCTTTCACCTGGAAGGGCTCACAATATACCTGGTATCGGCTGCCACAGGGTTATGTCGAAAGTCCGAGCTTATTTGAGCAAATTTTGAGCCAAGACACAGACAATATAACATTTAAAAATAGCAAATTAATCAAATATGTAGATGATCTACTCTTGGCTTCAACAGATGCAAAAACATGTCAAGAAGATAGCAAACATCTTCTTTTGGAATTGCACAAAAGAGGACATAAAATCTCTAAGGATAAAGCTCAGTGGTGTCTCCAAAAAGTAGAATATTTGGGATTCATCTTGACTGCGGGTGCTCGTTATATTTCTCCAAAACGAATTGAGAACATTCAAAAATTGAGTGCTCCTACCACTAAGAAACAGCTGAGAGCAATTTTAGGAGCAACAGGGTTTTGTAGACAATGGATTCCTTGCTATGGGGAAATCACTAAACCCCTTATAGCATTAACACAGGATTCGGTTCCTGAACCCCTCAAATTAGAGCCTGAACACTTGTCAGCTCTATCAGATCTAAAAAAGGCTATCATGTCTGCCCCCGCTCTAGGCATCCCAGATTACAACAAGCCATTTACTTTATATGTGCATGAGCGAAGAGGAGTAGCCTCTGGTGTGTTAACTCAGACTTTGGGACCTTCTCAGCGCCCAATTGCTTATTATTCTGCCCAACTAGACCCAGTAGCAGCAGGAGCACCACCATGCCTTAGAGGAGTAGCTGCTATAGCCTTACTAGTAACAAAAACCGTTGATTTAGTATTGGAATGTCCATTAACAATAATGTGCCCACATGAGATTGAAGCATTATTGATAAAACATAGAACACAGGCATTCTCGGATCAGAGAATTACAAGGTATGAAATAACCTTATTAAATAGTGAAAATATTACCTTGAAACGCTGTTCAACTCTTAACCCTGCCACCTTGCTTCCAGATTTACCTACTTCAGGAGAACCATTACATAACTGTGAAACATTAGTGTCCATGGCAGAAAAGCCTCGAGATAATCTCTTGGACATTCCCTTAGACAATGCAGATCTGATTTTATTTACCGATGGTTCCTCTTTTATGAGGGATGGCATACGTTACACTGGAGCTGCCGTAGTCTCAGAATTTGCCACTGAATGGTCAGCTTCACTACCTTCTAACATTAGCTCTCAAGGAGCAGAACTCATAGCTCTAACACAAGCTTGTATAATTGTCAAGGATAAAAAGGCAACACTTTATATGGATTCTAGATATGCTTTTGGCATTTGTCACTCAGTTGGGATGCTATGGCTCCAAAGAGGATTTTTAACCTCAGCTGGAAAATCCATAGCTAATGCAGAAATTATTAATGAAATTCTTTCTGCTCTCAAACTGCCTAAAGCCCTAGCTGTAGTTCACTGCTCTGCCCATACAGGTGGCACTGACCCTGTCTCTAGAGGAAATGACCGAGCAGATGGCGCTGCAAAACTAGCAGCCATAGAAGGACCTGGATTAATTTTAACATTAACAACCACTGATAATTTAAATTTATCACTTTCCTATAATGAAAAGGAAGTGGAAAAATGGAAACAAAAATTTAAAGCAAAACAAATTAATGGAGTATGGGTGTCATCTGAAGGAAAACCCCTGCTCCCTAGAAGTTTCTATAACCAAATTTGCCAATCTATTCATAAAAATGGTCATTTTGGCACCCAGGGCATCGTGGACTCTGTCAAGAGAGTATGGATAGCCCCTGGTATAACTACTATAGCCTCTAAAGTATGTTCAGCCTGCCCTATCTGCCAGGCATATAACCACCTTGCATTTCGTGGAAAAGCCTTTGGGGGACGTCCTCTGGCTTACACACCTTTTGAACATCTACAGATAGATTTCATAACAATGCCAAAGGCTGGACGTTATAAATTTTGTCTAGTAATTGTAGATCAACTAACCAGATGGCCAGAAGCATTTCCTACGACCCGAGCCACAGCAGATTTTGTTGCAAAGATACTTTTAAAAGAAATTAATCCTCGTTTTGGCCTGCCAGCACGGGTTGACTCCAATAGAGGGAGTCATTTTACCGATTCTATCTTAAACCAAATATATCCTTGCTTGGGGATAACTCCAAAATTCCATGTTCCATATCACCCCGAGAGCTCAGGCCAAGTGGAAAGAATGAATAAAGAACTTAAGACTATGATTGGCAAATTATGCACTGAGACCCATTTAAAATGGCCTGAAATTCTCCCTCTGGCCCTATTTTATCTTAGAAGCAGGCCTAGAGGAGACTTACATATTTCACCATTTGAGATGCTTTTTGGACATCCGCCTATACAGGCTAAGCCTTTCTCCCCGGCTTATACATCGCTATTAGTGGGAGATATTACTATTGCTTCCTATATACAGGAGTTACAGCACAAACTACGTGAACTTCATGAATCCGGAGCTGCAGTACAAGCTGGACCATTAGATTTTTCTCTGCATGACCTGAACCCAGGAGATAAAGTTTATATCAAGAATTTCAAGCGAACTGGAGCAATTCAACCTTCATGGGAAAGACCATTCCAAATATTATTAACTACTCCAACATCTATAAAGATTGGAGAAAGGGACTCTTGGATTCACTGCTCACATGTGAAGAAAGCATCTTCTGCTGAGACTGATTGACTCTATCCTATCATATGAATTGTGACTCTATCTTATCATATGAATTGGAGATAATAATCCATAGACAAATGGATGCTATTTTTTCAAGAATATATTGAATTACTGATTTTTTTCTTATTTTTCTTATTTCTTTTCTTTTATTTTTTGATCAGAATATTTGATTTTTTTTCTCATTTTTTGTACTGAAGGTACACATAATTAATATTAATATTATTTTTCCCTGCAGTAATACAAGTTAATATATATACTCTTGCTATAATATCAATATATGCCTAAAAGCTTTAAACTATGGTAACCTGCCATTTATTGATAAAATATTATAGGACTGTGATTAATGTTTGTGTCTGATTCCAGGAAAAGGGATAAAAACAAGGAGCACAGACTAAACCTGAATAGTGCCAATAGAGCACACAAGAAATATTAAAGTGAGACTCGAGGTTGCGATGCTTAACTTATGTTTAAGTTGTAGGACTTCCTTGTATCTTCACTCTTTGTGAAGTACTCAAAGAAGTACAAAGCTTGACTATCATGCTGGCTCCCTATATCTGTGAAGGAAAAAAAAATCAGACAAGGGAATGACATTTCCCCATCAAAATAGAATTCTAATTCTATTTTATATATGTATATGTATATATATATATATGTATAAATACACTTCATCATGTGACAAGGAAATCACTTTAAGTTCATTCTTGATCTTCTAATTCTTTTCTTCTTATATTATGGCAACTTCCTGTAGTCTTGGCTACAAATGGCTAAGTTAAATATTACTGCATTCTGTCCTACATACTTGTGGGATAGAAATTACTTTAAACTGGACCTATACAAGGCATATTTTGAATTTTTCTTATGTTTTTTATTATTTTTCTATTCTTTTGATAATTGACACATACACCCCCATAACTGAACATTACATTCTGAGCTAAACTTGATATATTCTTCGTGGTCGCCACAATGTGACAAGGAAATCACTTTAAAAGACTGATATATATTAATTTAAGGTCGCCAAGGAATTCAGCTATGTAATTCCTAAATGAAAACTCAAGTCAGCCGTCAACCTTTTATAGAGTTTAATTACAAACAGGAGGAAGAAAGGAATTAGAGATATAGAGAGAGAGGGAGAGAGAAAGGGGAGAGAAGGGAATAGGGCTTAAATACCCCTTCTGTTTAGGCTGGGCCAAAAGGCCCAAGCCCTTAGATAGCTGAGGCAAAGAAAAGATCAGTCCCTATTACTCACGTGACCAAAATGGAGAAACTGTCTCAGCGGCCTCCACCTCCAGCTTCCTTCAGAGCAGCACAACCTCTCAGAGCCAAAAAACTCTCCAACCACTCAGAGCCAAAACTCTCCAACCAACCCCCTAGTCCTCAGACCCCTCTCTCTTTAAGGAAACCATCCAAGTTCCCTCCCCTCAGTTCTCACATCTACCAATCACTGTCCATGTCTTCCCTGTGCCAATGGTGGCTCTAGCTTAACCCAGAACCGCCCAGAGGTCTGTGGCTTTGCACATGTCTGTTGAAGGTCATATTCTAAAATAATTAAATCTTTGATCCTTTGCTACAGCCCTTCCTAAATCCTGTTACCCTGAGTAGGGTAGAGATTGGAATAATTAAATTTTGATCTATGCTGCAGCCCTTCCTAAATCCTATTAGGACTGAGTGGGGTGGAAATTGTATTTTCCAAGACCTGGTTCTGTCATTCCAAGTATCTCTATTGTATCAATTCTAAAATCAATCATGACTCAAAGAAATTCCTGTTCTGTGCTTAAGCATAGGTCAAAGCCCTTTCCATTGTTCAGCAAAAGGTTTCTGTCCTAAAGTAATCTTAAGTAGGGAGGAGAAGGAACCTCCCATGCCAATGGGGTTCACATTCCAATAGACTATCAGTAAGAAATTTTCCAAGTATGAAATTTCCCAATGGTGAAATTTCCAACATTTATAAGTCTAAGAAATTTTAAGGTTTACAATCAAGAAGATCAAGAATGAACTTTGGATGTGATTGATTGGACTGAACTTTTGATTGAACATTTATTGTAACTGTACACATTTATGCCAAAAGGGACTGCCCCTAATTTGGCTTTCTGTCAATGCGCCTAGCAAAACATTGGTTTTGCTTCCTTTTCTTTTCTATTTCCTCTCTCACTATTCTAATTTCTCTTAGAAAATTGAATATTGTATATATCTTTAGTTAGAAGTGAATTTAGAACTTAAAACTATGATTGGCAAATTATGCACTGAGACCCATTTAAAATGGCCTGAAATTCTCCCTCTGGCCCTATTTTATCTTAGAAGCAGGCCTAGAGGAGACCTACACATCTCACCATTTGAGATGCTTTTTGGACATCCATATATACAGGCTAAGCCTTTCTTCCCTGCCTATACATCACTATTAGGGGGAGATACTACTATTGCTTCCTATGTAAAGGAATTCCAGCACAAACTGTGTGAGCTACATGAATCTGGGAGCTGCAGTACAAGCCGGACCACTAGACTTCTCACTTCATGACCTGAACCCAGGAGACAACATGTATATAAAGAACTTCCAGCATACAGGAGCAACCCAGCCTTCCTGGGAAGGACCATTCCAAATATTGTTAACTACTCCAACATCTATAAAGGTTGGAAAAAGGACTCTTGGATTCACTGCTCACATGTAAAGAGAGCATCTTCTGCTGAGACTGATTGATTGTATCCTATACATGCATTGGAGATAACTACCCATTGACAAGTGGAACTGTTTTATTCTGCTTTTGACACATTGAATTCCTAAATTTAATTTTTTTCTTTTTTCCTTTTTTCTCTTTTCCTTATTTTATTATTATCCTTTTTACAATATTTTATTTTTTCCCCTTTTTCTCATTTCTATGTACTTAAGGTACATACAATCAATATTACTTTTATTCTACAATAATATTAGTTTAAATATATATACTTGCTATTATTATTAATACGCACCCAAACAGCTTTAGACTATGAGAACCTGCCATTTATTGATAATTGTTGTGGGACTATGATTAATGTTTGTGTCTGATTCTAGGAACGGGATCAAAAAGGAGCACAGAGATGACCTGGATAATGCCAAAAGAGCTCACAGGTCTAAAAATCAAAGACCAATCCAGGTAGGATTAATGCATTTCTAAGCCAATACTAAGGACTTGAACCTAGTGTGAGACTCTGGGTTGCGACACTTGACAGACGTTAATATGTAGGCCTTCCTTGTATCCACACTCTTCGTGAAAATACCTACAGACAAGTACCAAAGGTTGGCTACCATCCTGGCTCCCTCCATCCCTAAGTATGAAGGTCAAATCAGACGAGGAAATGACACTTCCCTAGATATAAAATAAAAATCCGGTCCTTTTTCTCTCCTATAGTATGGCAACTTCCTGTAGCCTTGGCTGCAAATGGGTAAGTGAAACTTGCTGCATTCTGTCCTACAGACTTATGGGATTAGAAATTACTTAACTGGATCCTAATACAGGGGCCTGTAGAAAAAAATTTTTTTATTCTTGCTTTCTCAAATTTTTGTATACATAGATTTTTTTTTATTTTTTGATACTGATTTTGAATTCTTCTTTAATATATATGTATATATAAAGGGTCTATATTTTTTCCTTAATTTTTTCCCTTTTTCTTCTTTTGATTTTGTTTTTTTAATTTAATTTTCATTTTCTTTTGTTTTCCATTTGGATTAACTTGCACACCCCCACAACTAAAACTTGCATCCTCAGCTGGACTCAGTGTTTTTTTCAACACTTTATTCAGGGGGGATGGTATTTCATCAAATCCAAGATTTAAATTTTGTTCGAGATAAATCTTCAGAGAAGAAGCTTGCTAACTAACTGAATCCAGAGAATGAACTGTTTGCAGAAAGATATTTAAACCCTTTCACTACAGGAAGATCCAGAATGAACCTTGGGGTGTGGTCAATTGAACATTTTTTTTATTTTTTATTTTTTTATTTTATTTTTTTTTTAAATATATTTTATTTGATCATTTCCAAGCATTATTCGTTAAAGACATAGATCATTTTCTTTTCCTCCCCCCCACCCCCCATAGCCGACGCGTAAGTCCACTGGGCATTAGATGTTTTCTTGATTTGAACCCATTGCTTTGTTGATAGTATTTGCATTAGAGTTTTCATTTAGAGTCTATCCTCTGTCATGTCCCCTCAACCTCTGTATTCAGGCAGTTGCTTTTTCTCGGTGTTTCCACTCCCATAGTTTATCCTTTGCTTATGAATGGTGTTTTTTTCTCCTGGATCCCTGCAAGTTGTTCAGGGACATTACACCGCCACTAATGGAGAAGTCCATTATGTTCGATTATACCACAGTGTATTAGTCTCTGTGTACAATGTTCTCCTGGTTCTGCTCCTCTCGCTCTGCATCACTTCCTGGAGGTTGTTCCAGTCTCCATGGAACTTCTCCACTTTATTATTCCTTTTAGCACAATAGTACTCCATCACCAACATATACCACAGTTTGTTCAGCCATTCCCCAATTGATGGGCATCCCCTCGTTTTCCAGTTTTGGGCCACCACAAAGAGCGCAGCTATGAATATTTTTGTACAAGTCTTTGTGTCCATTATCTCTTTGGGGTACAGACCCAGCAGTGCTATGGCTGGGTCAAAGGGTAGATATTCTTTTGTCGCCCTTTGGGCATAGTTCCAAATTGCCCTCCAGAATGGTTGGATCAGTTCACAACTCCACCAGCAATGAATTAATGTCCTTACTTTGCCACATCCCCTCCAGCATTCATTACTTTCCTTTGCTGTAATGTTAGCCAATCTGCTAGGTGTGAGGTGATACCTCAGAGTTGTTTTGATTTGCATCTCTCTGATTATAAGAGATGTAGAGCACTTCTTCATGTGCTTGTTAATAGTTTTGATTTCTTTATCTGAGAACTGCCTATCCATGTCTCTTGCCCATTTATCAATTGGAGAATGGCTTGATTTTTTGTACAATTGATTTAGCTCATTATAAATATGAGTAATTAAACCTTTGTCAGAGGTTTCTATGAAGATTTTCTCCCAATTTGTTGTTTCCCTTCTGATTTTAGTTACATTGGTTTTGTTTGTACAAAAGCTTTTTAGTTTGATGTAGTCGAAATTATTTATTTTACATTTTGTGATTCTTTCTATATCTTGCTTGGTTTTAAAGCCTTTCCCCTCCCAAAGGTCTGACATGTATACTATTCTGTGTTTACCCAATTTACTTATGATTTCCTTCTTTATGTTTAAGTCACTCACCCATTTTGAATTTATCTTGGTGTAGGGTGTGAGGTGTTGATCTATTCCTAGTCTCTCCCACACTGTCTTCCAATTTTCCCAGCAGTTTTTATCGAATAGTGGATTTTTGTCCCAAAAGCTGGGATCTTTGGGTTTATCGTATACTGTCTTGCTGAGGTCGCTTTCCCCCAGTCTATTCCACTGATCTTCCTTTCTGTTTCTTAGCCAGTACCAAATTGTTTTGATGACTGCTGCTTTGTAATATAGTTTTAGGTCAGGGACTGCAAGGCCCCCATCGTATGTGTTTTTTTTTTCATTATTTCCCTGGATATCCTTGATCTTTTGTTCTTCCAAATGAACTTTGTTATAGTTTTTTCTAAATCAGTGAAGAAGTATTTTGGTAGTTCAATGGGTATGGCACTAAATAGATAAATAAGTTTGGGTAGGATGGTCATTTTTATTATATTGGCTCGTCCTATCCATGAGCAGTTAATGTTTTTCCATTTGTTCAGGTCTAGTTTTAGTTGTGTGGCGAGTGTTTTGTAGTTGTGTTCATATAGTTCCTGTGTTTGTCTTGGGAGATAGATTCCTAGGTATTTTATTTTGTCTAAGGTGATTTTGAATGGGATTTCTCTTTCTAGTTCTTGCTGCTGAGCTGTGTTGGAGATATATAGAAAAGCTGATGATTTATGTGGGTTTATTTTGTATCCTGCAACTTTGCTAAAGTTGTTGATTTTTTTTTTTAATATATTTTATTTGATCATTTCCAAGCATTATTCGTTAAAGACATAGATCATTTTCTTTTCCTCCCCCCCACCCCCCATAGCCGACGCGTAAGTCCACTGGGCATTAGATGTTTTCTTGATTTGAACCCATTGCTTTGTTGATAGTATTTGCATTAGAGTGTTCATTTAAAGTCTATCCTCTGTTATGTCCCCTCAACCTCTGTATTCAGGCAGTTGCTTTTTCTCGGTGTTTCCACTCCCATAGTTTATCCTTTGCTTATGAATGGTGTTTTTTTTCTCCTGGATCCCTGAAAGTTGTTCAGGGACATTACACCGCCCCTAATGGAGAAGTCCATTACGTTCGATTATACCACAGTGTATTAGTCTCTGTGTACAATGTTCTCCTGGTTCTGCTCCTCTCGCTCTGCATCACTTCCTGGAGGTTGTTCCAGTCTCCATGGAACTTCTCCACTTTATTATTCCTTTGAGCACAATAGTATTCCATCACCAACATATACCACAGTTTGTTCAGCCATTCCCCAATTGATGGGCATCCCCTCGTTTTCCAGTTTTGGGCCACCACAAAGAGCGCAGCTATGAATATTTTTGTACAAGTCTTTGTGTCCATTATCTCTTTGGGGTACAGACCCAGCAGTGCTATGGCTGGGTCAAAGGGTAGATATTCTTTTGTCGCCCTTTGGGCATAGTTCCAAATTGCCCTCCAGAATGGTTGGATCAGTTCACAACTCCACCAGCAATGAATTAATGTCCCTACTTTGCCACATCCCCTCCAGCATTCATTACTTTCCTTTGCTGTTATGTTAGCCAATCTGCTAGGTGTGAGGTGATACCTCAGAGTTGTTTTGATTTGCATCTCTCTGATTATAAGAGATGTAGAACACTTCTTCATGTGCTTGTTAATAGTTTTGATTTCTTTATCTGAGAACTGCCTATCCATTTCCCTTGCCCATTTATCAATTGGAGAATGGCTTGATTTTTTGTACAATTGATTTAGCTCATTATAAATATGAGTAATTAAACCTTTGTCAGAGGTTTCTATGAAGATTTTTTCCCAATTTGTTGTTTCCCTTCTGATTTTAGTTATATTGGTTTTGTTTGTACAAAAGCTTTTTAGTTTGATGTAGTCAAAATTATTTATTTTACATTTTGTGATTCTTTCTATATCTTGCTTGGTTTTAAAGCCTTTCCCCTCCCAAAGGTCTGACATGTATACTATTCTGTGTTTACCCAATTTACTTATGGTTTCCTTCTTTATGTTTAAGTCACTCACCCATTTTGAATTTATCTTGGTGTAGGGTGTGAGGTGTTGATCTATTCCTAGTCTCTCCCACACTGTCTTCCAATTTTCCCAGCAGTTTTTATCGAATAGTGGATTTTTGTCCCAAAAGCTGGGATCTTTGGGTTTATCGTATACTGTCTTGCTGAGGTCGTTTTCCCCCAGTCTATTCCACTGATCTTCCTTTCTGTTTCTTAGCCAGTACCAAATTGTTTTGATGACTGCTGCTTTGTAATATAGTTTGAGGTCTGGGACTGCAAGGCCCCCATCATATGTGTTTTTTTTCATTATTTCCCTGGATATCCTTGATCTTTTGTTCTTCCAAATGAACTTTGTTATGGTTTTTTCTAAATCAGTGAAGAAGTATTTTGGTAGTTCAATGGGTATGGCACTAAATAGATAAATAAGTTTGGGTAGGATGGTCATTTTTATTATATTGGCTCGTCCTATCCATGAGCAGTTAATGTTTTTCCAATTGTTCAAGTCTAGTTTTAGTTGTGTGGCGAGTGTTTTGTAGTTGTGTTCATATAGTTCCTGTGTTTGTCTTGGGAGATAGATTCCTAGGTATTTTATTTTGTCTAAGGTGATTTTGAATGGGATTTCTCTTTCTAGTTCTTGCTGCTGAGCTGTGTTGGAGATATATAGAAAAGCTGATGATTTATGTGGGTTTATTTTGTATCCTGCAACTTTGCTAAAGTTGTTGATTATTTCAATTAGCTTTTTGGTTGAATCTCTAGGATCTTTAAGTAGACCATCATGTCATCCGCAAAGAGTGATAACTTGGTCTCCTCCTTGCCTATTTTGATGCCTTCAATTCCTTTATCTTTTCTAATTGCTACTGCTAGTGTTTCCAGTACAATGTCAAATAGTAGAGGTGATAATGGGCATCCTTGTTTCACTCCTGATCTTATTGGGAATGCATCTAGTTTATCCCCATTGCAGATGATATTAGCTGTTGGTTTTAGATATATACTGTTTATTATTTTTAGGAATGACCCTTCTATTCCTATGCTTTCTAGTGTTTTTAATAGGAATGGGTGTTGTATTTTATCAAAGGCTTTTTCTGCATCTATTGAGATAATCATGTGGTTCTTGCTAGTTTGCTTGTTGATGTGGTCAATTATGTGGATGGTTTTCCTAATGTTGAACCAGCCCTGCATCCCTGGTATGAATCCTACTTGATCATGGTGAATGATCCTTCTGATCACTTGCTGGAGTCTTTTTGCTAGTATCCTATTTAAGATTTTTGCATCTATATTCATTAGGGAGATTGGCCTATAGTTTTCTTTCTCTGTTTTTGACCTGCCTGATTTTGGAATCAGTACCATGTTTGTGTCGTAAAAGGAGTTTGGTAGAACTCCCTCTTTGCTTATTATGTCAAATAGTTTGTATAGTATTGGGATTAACTGTTCTCTGAATGTTTGATAGAATTCACAGGTGAATCCATCAGGCCCTGGGGATTTTTTCTTAGGAAGTTCTTTGATGGCTTGATGGATTTCAATTTCTGATATGGGATTATTTAAGAATTCTATTTCCTCTTCTGTTAGTCTAGGCAGTTTGTATTTTTGTATATATTCATCCATTTCTCCTAAATTGGTGTATTTATTGCCATATAATTGGGCAAAGTAATTTCTAATGATTGCCTTAATTTCCTCCTCATTGGAGGTGCTGTCCCCCTTTTCATCTTTAATGCTGTTAATTTGCTTTTCTTCCTTCCTTTTTTTAATTAGATTGACCAGTACTTTGTCTATTTTGTTTGTTTTTTCAAAGTACCAGCTTCTTGTCTTATTTATTAAATCAATAGTTCTATCACTTTAGATTTTATTAATTTCTCCCTTAATTTTTAGGATTTCTAATTTGGTTTTCTGCTGGGGGTTTTTAATTTGATCGCTTTCGAGTTTTTTCAATTGCATTTCCAATTGATTGATCTCTGCTCTCCCTTGTTTGTTAATATAAGCTTTCAGGGATATGAATTTGCCTCTGATTACCGCTTTGGCTGCATCCCAAAAGGTTTGAAAGGATGTTTCGCCATTGTCATTTTCCTTGATGAAATTATTAATTTTTTCTATGATTTCTTCTTTAACTAAACGGTTTTGGAGTATCATATTGTTTAATTTCCAATTGGTTTTAGATTTGGCTTTCCATGTACCATTACTAATCATTATTTTTATTGCCTTGTGATCTGAGAAGGCTGCATTCATTATTTCTGCTTTTTTGCATTTGTGTGCTATGTTTCTGTGACCTAATGTATGGTCAATTTTTGTGAATGTGCCATGTGGTGCTGAGAAGAAGGTGTATTCCTTTTTATCCCTATTTATTTTTCTCCATATGTCTATTAATTCTAATATTTCATTCACTTCTTTTACCTCTTTCTTATTTATTTTTTGATTTGATTTATCTAAATTTGATAATGGTTGGTTTAAGTCTCCCACTAGTATGGTTTTATTGTCTATTTCTTCCTTCAATTCTCCTAGTTTCTCCATTAGAAATTTGGGTGCTATATTATTTGGTGCATACATGTTGATTAATGATATTTCCTCGTTGTCTAGAGTCCCTTTTAACAAAATATAATTACCTTCCCTATCCCTTTTGATCAGGTCTATTTTTGCATTGGCTTTATCAGATATCATGATTACCACTCCTGCCTTCTTTCTATCAGTTGAGGCCCAGAAGGTCTTACTCCATCCTTTAATTCTGACCTTGTGGGTGTCAACCCGCCTCATGTGTGTTTCTTGAAGACAACATATGGTAGGGTTTTGGATTCTAATCCATTCTGCTATTCGTCTACGTTTTATGGGTGAGTTCATCCCATTCACGTTCAAAGTTATGATTGTCATTTGTGGACTCCCTGGCATTTTGATTGCCTTCCCTAATTCTAACCTTTTCTTCTTCGGCTCTACCTTTTAGTCCAGTGATTTACTTTGAATCAGTGCCCCTTGTCCCCTCCCTTGATGTTTCCCTTTTTAGTCCCTCCCTTTTTCTTCCCTCCCCCTCCCCCCTCTCTTTCCCTCCCTTTTTGTTCTCCCTCTCCCCCTCCCTCCCTTGGTTTTCCCTTCTCCTTACCTTTGTTGGGTAAGATAGAATTCAAGATCCCAATGGATCTGGATGTTTTTCCCTCTCAGAGTTGATTTCCCTGAGATTGAGGTTTAAGTAACCCCCCCCCCCTTCCTCTCCTTCTTATAGGAGTTTTCTTCCCCTCCCCTTCCCATGTGAATCTTTGTGTGAGAACCATTATTCTATTTGGTCTTTCTTTACCCCCTATTTATACATTACATTTACCCCACATGTTAGTATACATAGATTGATATAAATGTAGTCCTTATAGAAGAGAGTTTGAGTAAAAGAAGAAGATAACATTTTTCCCCTTTCCTTAATATTTACCTTTTCAGGTATTCCTTGCTCTTTGATTTTCGGTATCAAACTTTCCACAGAGCTCTGGTCTTTTCTTTGCAAAAAGTTGGAAGTCTTCTATTTTGTTGAATGCCCATACTTTCCCTTGGAAGTATATAGTCAGTTTTGCTCGGTAGCTGATTCTTGGTTGGAGACCCAGCTCTCTTGCCTTTCTGAAGATCATGTTCCATGCCTTACGATCATTCAGAGTAGAACTTGCAAGGTCTTGTGTGACACTGATTGGTATTCCTTTATATCTAAATTGTCTTTTTCTGGCTTCCTGTAGGATTTTTTCTTTTGTTTGATAGCTTTGGAATTTGGCAATTACATTCCTGGGAGTTGTCTTTTGGGGGTTTACTGTAGAAGGTGTTCTGTGAGCTCTGTCAGTGGCTGTATTGTCCCCTTGTTCTAGAATCTCTGGGCAATTTTCTTTGATTATATCTTGTATCACCATGTCCAGTTTGGTGTTTATTTCTGGCTTTTTCTGGGAGTCCAATTATTCTTAAATTTTCTCTTCTCCCTCTATTTTCCAGATCTATCACCTTGTCGGTGAGATATTTTATGTTCTCTTCTAATTTCTTGGTGTTTTGGCTTTGCTTTATTAGTTCTTGCTTTAAAGCCTGGTTTTCTTTTACAGTTTGGTCAAACTGGTTTTGTAGATGCATGAATTTCTTTTGCATTATTTCCCACTTTTCCTCCCAGAGGGCTTCCATCTTTTTGGTCATTTCTGATTCAAATTCTTCATGGGTTTGTGGAGAGTTTCTATTTCCTTTGGAAGATTTTGGAGAATTTTCTTGTATATCTTCTTCTATCTGCTCTGTATTTTGTATTTTGGCTCCATAGAATGTGTCCAAAGTCGCCCCTTTCTTCTTATTTTTCTTGGTATTTTGGGGCTTCTGTGCTTCTGTGGAGTTTGTCATCTCTGAATGTGGAGGATTAGCTTTTCTTATCTCTGTCTGGTGATCAGAGGCTTTAGTCCTGGGCAGATGTTGGTTCTATGAGCTTTCCCTGGGTTAAACTGAATATGCCTCACTGGAACTGGAATGGAAGGGTCGGACCACAAGGCCACACTCTCCCCCCGGCTTGCTTTCGGGAAGTTGCCTTCAGAATCGCTGGCTGTGAGGCTGTTTCGTCGGCCTGCGGGGGGATGGGCTGCAGCTTCCCCAAGCTCCGAGGGCAGTGACTTTCACTGAGACTTGGATAGCAGGATCCAGCTTGTGAGGCTGTCTTGCCCGCCCTGAGGGTTGCTGTTGTTTGGACCAGCTCTCTGCAGCGGGAGCCCCAGGCAGTAACTTTCACTGGGACTCGGGTAGAAGGCCCTGAGGGTTGTTGTTCCGAGGACCCTGCTCTCTGAGCCCGGCGGGGCTGCGGCTTCCGGGAGCCTTGGACTCTGCGCTCCTACCCCTGAGGTCCGAGTGATCTCGGGTTCTGGCTTTTGAGGGGACCCGTACCTTTTGAACCGGGTCCAGGTCCAGGAGGAGGGTTCCCAGGGTCTGTGCTGTTGATCGTTTTGAATTTCGGCGCCTTAGGAGCTTATATTTTGAGATCGGTCGGGAAGGGTTTTCCGGAGATCTGAACTTTAGCTTTCTCTAAGCTGCCATCTTAACCGGAAGTCCGAACATTTTTTTTTTAATGTACACTCTTATGCCAAAGGGGACTGCCCCCTAATTGGCTTTTGTCAATGCGCTCAGCAAAACATTGGTTTGCTGTCTTTCTCTCTCCTCTATTTCCCCATATCTACAACTATTATAGTTTTCCTCTTAGTGGGTAAATTTTTTGTATACACTTACAGTTAGAATTTTTGGGGTACAGTATGCTTACGTTTAGTGATCAATTGGGGAGACTAGTCCCCCAATCATCATCAGAGGGGATTATGAATTTTAAAATCTCCATCTTGGTCTAGCACCCAAAAATTCTGCATACCCACACTACATGGGCATGTGCTAGTCAATGACAAATCAGAAATAACTAACTGCTCACCTGGGCTGTCCTAAGCCAAGCTTGAGCCACCATTGGCACGTGTGAAGCACAGGAAGTGACGGAGAGAGCAGCCTCTGGAATTCGCTCACTTCCTGTAGACAGGGCGAGAAGCCAGTTCGTGTTAGAAGCTTGAACAGAGAGGAGGCCCACAGACAGCTTCCCTTCAGATCGGTCACATGAGTCAAGGACTGATTCCTTCCACCTTGGCCCTTTGGGCCTAAACTCCCTCTGCCTTGGTCAGAGGTTGAGTAACCCCTTTCCCTTTTCTCCTCTCTCCTTCTCCCTACTCCCATTGTGATTAAACCTCCATAAACTCCATTCTGACTTGAGTGTTTCATTTTAGGAATTTCATAAGTAAATTTCTTGGTGGCCATTGTTCAATATTATAATAATTTTAAAAGGTGAAAATTTTCACTACAACAATATGTTCCTTGGAACGCTAAATTTAGATTGTTTTACATAATGATTTATCTTCTTATAGAATCATTGTTTCAGACTTAATGAGGTATATAGATTGCATTGTAACCACTTGAGGCCACTCTTTCAATTATTGCCTTTTACTGTATATGTGAAAAACCTGTGCAAAAATCCCTAGTTTGTTTTCTCCCTCTATAAAAGCTGAAGTTATTTTCAATAAATTCACCTTGCTTGCCAGCAGCAATCTGGCCCTCCTGATCCACCATATTCTTTCATTTTTCTTACCATGTATCATTCTTCTTATCACCTTCAAGTACCCCCAATATCTACAGGCTAGTTCCTGTCAGTAAGTATAACAAGGAAAACAACATACACAATAACTAAAATAATATAAATGTAAAGAACAACAAAATAAAATGGAATATTGTGTAGGTGATCAAGCTCGGCACTGGAGAAGAGATACATTTCTCTTTTTTTGTTGAAGTGGAGAACTTTGCATATGCCTTTGGAAACACTATTGTTTGAACTTTCTGAATTAGTTTTTTTTGTCTTTTGTTTTCTTTTTTAACTATATATTTTATTTTACCAATTATATATAATAACAAATTTACACATAAGTTTTCCAAAGTTATATGATACAAATTGTTTCCCTCCATTCCATCCCTATTCCCAGAGCTGGCAAGCAATTCAATTTGTCTTATATATGTATTGTCATGCCAAATATATTTCCATTTTGTTCTTTTTTGTAAGAGAATAATCATATAAAATTCTCAAATAAAAACCCAAATATACAAGGGAAAAATCATATGTATTCCAATTCCAACAGTTCTTTCTCTGGAGATGAATAGTATTCTTTGTCATAATCCTCTCAGAATTGTTCTGGATCATTGTATAGCTGAGAGTAGCTAAGTATGTCATGGTTGGTCATTCCACTATATTGCTGTTACTGAGTACAATGTTCTCTTACTTCCTATTATTTCACTTCATATCAGGTCCTGTAGCTCTTTCTGAAATCATCCTGTTAATCATTTCTTACATTACAATAGTATTCCATCACCATCATACACCACAATTTGTTTGTCTATTCCCCAATTGATGGACATCCCTTCAATTTTCAAGTCTTTGTCATTACAAAAATCTGCTATAAATATTTTTGTACAGGTAGGTCCTCCCCCCCCCCCACCTTTTTTTTGGAGTGCAGACATAGTAGTGATATTACTGGATCAAAAGGTATGCATTGTTTTATTGCCCTTTGGGCATAGTTCCAAATTGCCCTCCAGAATAGTTGGATCAGTTCACAACTCCCCTAGCAATGCATTAGTGCCCCAACTTTGTCACATCCCCTCCAACATTTATCACTTTCTTTTACCATCATATTGGCCAATCTGATAGGTGTGAGTTGGTACCTCAAGGTTGTTTTAATTTGCATTTCTTTAATCAAGAGGGATCTAGAACATTTTTATGTTATTATTGATAGCCTTGATTCTTCATCTGAGAACTGATTATTCATATCCTTTGACCATTAGTCACCTGGAGAATGACTGGTATTCTTACAAATCTGACTTATTTCTCTACATATTTGAAAAATGAGATCATTTTTAGAGAAACATGTTATTAAGATTTTCCCCTAGTTTGTTGTTTTCTTTCTAATCCCAGTTATATTAGTTTTGTTTGTTCAAAACCTTTTAAGTTCAATATAGTTACAATTATTCATTTTATACCTTATAATGTTCTTTATCTCGTTTGGTCATAAATTCTTCCCTTCTTCATAGATGTGACAGGTAAACAATTCTATGTTCCCCTAATTTACTAGTAATATCACTCTTTATGTTTAAATAACATACCTATTTTGACCTTATCTTGGTATTGAGTGTGAGACATTTTTCTAAACCTAATTTTTGCCATACTGTTTTCCAATTTCCCTGGCAGTTTTTGTCAAATAGTGACTTCCTATTCCAAAAGTTGGGATCTTTGGGTTTATCAAACACTAGATTGCTGAGGTCATTTACCCCTAGTCTATTCCATTGATCTGCCCTTCTATTTCTTAGACAGTACCAGATGATTTTGATGTTTATTGCTTTACAGTATATAGTATAGTTTAAGATCTAGTACTGCTAGACTACCATCCTTCACATCTTTTTCATTAATTACTTTGATAGTCTTGATCTTTTGTTCTTCCAGGTGAATTTTGTTATTATTTTTTCTAGTTCTGTAAAATATTTTTGGTAGTTTTATTGGTATGGCACTAAATAAGTAAGTTAAGTAGGATTGTCATTTTTTATTATATTATCTCAGCCTACTCATGAGCAATGAATGTTTTTCTGATTGTTTAGATCTAACTTTATTTGTATGAGAAGTGTTTTGTAATAGTTCTATAATTCTTCCATTTGTCTTAGCAAATAAAGTGATTTTAAATGGAATTTCTTTTTCTAACTACTTCTAGAGTTTGTTAGAATTGCTGATGATTTATATGGGTTTATTCTGCATCCTGCAACTTTGCTAAAGTTATTGATTCAACTGTTTTTTTAGTTGATTTTCTAGGATTCTCTAAGTATACCATCTCCAAGAATATCATTCTCAGAGTGATAGTTTAGTTTCCTCATTGACTACTTTAACTCCTTCAATTTGTTTTCTTCTCTTATTGCTAAAGCTAGCACTTCTAGTACAATATTAAATAATAGTGGTGATAATGTGCATTCTTGTTTCACTCCTGATCTTACTGGGAAAGCTTTTAACTCATTTCCATTGCAGATGATACTTGTTGATTGTTTTAGATGGATACTGCTCATTATTTTAAGGAAAGGTCCATTTATTCTTATGCTTTCTTGTGTTTTTAATCAGAATGGGTATTGTATTTTGTTGAAGGCTTTTTCTGCACCTATTGAGATAATCATATGATTTCTGTTAGTTTGGTTATTGATATGGCCAATTATGCTGATAGTTTTCCTAATATTAAACCAGTCTTGCATTTCTAGTATAAATTCCACCTGGTCAAAGTGAATAGTCCTTGTGACATGTTGCTGTAGTCTCTTTGCTAATATTTAATTTAAGATTTTTGCATCAATATTCATGAAGGAAATTGGCTTGTAATTTTCTGACTGCTTGTAATGTTTTCTCCTTGGCCTGGAAGTTCTTGAATTTGGATATAATATTACTAGAAGTTGTCATTTGGGGATTTATTGCAGGAGGCAATCTGTGGATTCTTTCAATTTATATTTTTATCTTCTTGTTCAAGAATATCAGGACAGTTTTCTTAGACAATTTCTTCTAATATGATGTCTGCTCTCTAGGCCTTTTTTTTTTTTATCGTGACTTTCAGGTAGTCCATTAATTCTTAGATTGTCTTTCCTGAACCTATTTTCCAGGTTAGTTGTTTTTTTCAATGAGATTTTTTCAGGTTTTCTTATATTTTTCATTCTTTTGACTGTTGCAGGGGGCCAACAGATCCCTACTGGCTGACATGGTCATGGTGGGAAATCGGGAATTGCAAAGCAGTCCCCCGAAAAGGAGATGCCCCCTGCCAACTCCCTTTCTGTGACTTCCCTTCCCAACTTCCCCTGCTAGTGGACTTGCTATGATGACTAATCTCTCCCCAACTCAGGAGAAATAACATGAGAGTAAATACTTATAGGATCAAAATATATGTAGCCCACTTTAATCCCCGTAGATTAGTACCCCCAAGAAGATTGCAATTACAGAATTAAAGCACAAAAATTATTGCCCATAGCCTCCCCTTTCTTAAGCACAAGATACATATCAAGACCCTGGCCAAATATTTGAGCACCATAATAAATCTTTCCCTACAGTTATCATACTCCAATGAATTCGTTGATGAACAGAAACAAGGCAGCATTGGTAGGCACTTCAAAGTAACACAAGAAAAACAGAACTTGTAAATTGAGGAAAACCCCAAAACTGGTCTGCTTTAAGTCATTTCTTAACCTCACACCTAGTTACAAAGATATTTTGTTATTCATCTCCCAAGCAATTGTGACTGATAGTGAAAGCTGACCAAAAGCACAATGATCCTCTCAGCAGGTCAAGGGGTACTAACCTACAAACGACTTTATTCACATTATTCATATCCATCCTTGAGTGTTGTAGAAACATAGTAAATGATCACAGAATTCTTTGTTGTAGTAACATCACAAGAGTGTTGTTTAGGTGATTTGATAATATCCAATCAAAATGTAGAATGTCACATATGTAGAGAATTAATTGTGTGTCAAAGAGCATGTACCTGAAAACCTATATAATAAACGAACCATGGCACTATGGCAGATCACTGTGTGTGATGCCTCTATACATGGGTTTGAATACATAGTATTCTCATCTCCTTTATCTGTCCAGGTTGTCAAATCTGGGCAAAGAGACTTTGGATCCTCAGAGAGGCTGCTGGATGGACCTCAATAGACTTATTGTTCATTGATGTCTGATGACATTATTAGCTTCTATTTGTCCAATTCTAATTTTTAAATAATTATTTTCTTCTGTAAGTTTTTAAACCTCCTTTTTCATTTGGTTGGTTCTACTTTTTATGAAACTCTTTTCTTCATTGTATTTTTAGGTCTCTTTTCCCATTTTACCAATTTGGATTTTTAGACTATTATTTTCTTTTTGCATTATTTTAATTTCTTTTCTTTTCTTTTTTTTCTATCTCTTATTTGATTTCTTAATTCTTTTTTAAAGCTCTTTCAGAGCCTGAGACCAATTCCCAATTTTTCTTTGAAGTTTTGCATGGAGCTGGTGTCTTCTCACTGCATGCTACTGAGTCTGTGTCTTGCTCTTCTTTTTCTCCATAAAAATTTTCTATGGTTAGGTGTTTCTTTTGCTGTTTTCTCATTTTCCCAAATACTTTATTTTTACTTTCATCTTAAATGTGGACTCTGTTTTCAGGTTAGAGGATGCACTCTGTGAATCTTAAAAATTCTCAGACCCTACTTCAGAACACTTGGTTAAGACCATTCCCCATTTTAAACAATGAAGGGACTTAGTCAGGAATGTGAGAATTTTACTCCACCCATACTTAAGCATACTTTAGGGGAAGATAAAGTTGTAAACTCTTTACTGAACAATGAAAAAGTACTTAACTCATACTTATAGTGAAGCAAAAGCCTTAAGCTAAGTCTATTTTTAGGAAGGTGCTAAGTACCTGTGAAGGTCAAATTAATCACTAAAGGTTCAAGCAAACTTAGCAAGAGGTGTGAGGCTTTAGTCTACTCAGGAGTGAATTACTCAAAAGTTTAGTCTACTCAGGTGTGAATTAAGAATGGTCTGTCCTTTGGAAAACGTCTACTGTGATTGATAGATATGAGAACTTAGGGGAGGTGACCTAGGAGAAAATTCTCTTTAAAAGGAGCTGTCTGAACCAGTTCAGGAGGAGTTCAGGAAGGATTCAGCATTGGAAGCTGAAGTGGAGCTCAGGAGCTGAACTGGTGGGTCTCTCTGAACACTAGAATCTTGCTTGGGACAAATCTTGTGGCGAGTGGATTAAAGACTGACTGATCTCTCTTAGGGCTTGGGCCTAGGCTGGCCTAGGCTCACCTGGGCTGGCCTAGCCCTTTTCTCATTGTTTCCTCTTACTCTCTCTTTTTCATTTATTCCTTAATTTGTATTAATTAAAATCTCTATAAAACCCAGCTGACTTGGGTATATTTTGTATTTGGGAATTTTTTCCTGGTGACCACTTTATATTTGATTTAACTCAGGACACTGTCTTAAAACCATATTTCTGTGGTCACAGTTTAAGGCAACCACTCTTTTATCTGTAACAGTTTATGATCAACACTACTTTAATTGTCACAACTCTTTGAAACTTGAGCTTTTCTTTGCTGCTACCCTTAACTCTAGTTCTGGTTTTCTATAAGTTTCAGTTCTTCCAAGGTGATGTGATGGCCTTGTGAAGAACTTATAACTTCAGAAAGACTGGCAAGCAAGTGCAAGCAATAGAAGCTTGAAGATCTGTAAACCAGAAAGATTCCAAAGGAGAATGTGGCCAGGAGGAAGGCAATTTGAATAAGCTGGCACAAACTGTTTTTACTCACTTTTTCTTCCTTGGACCCCAAGGAAGGAGCTATCAGAGAGATTTACTCTACCTTTCTGGTTATTGGCTTCTCCTTAAAAGATTTGTGGCACAGCTCTGAAGATCTTTTCAAGTTATTAACAATATCCCTTAAAGACTATTCAACCTTACTTGATTATATTGAATTTATTAATAGATTAGGGAAACCATAAATTCCCTCTCTCTTATCCCAACTCCCTTTCCCTTCCTTCATTAAAAATAAATCCCTGTTTTCAGTATTACAGAGTGAGATTAGTCTGTTAAAAGCTGCAGTCAACTTACCAACTCTGAATCACTGTTGAAACCAAAAGAAGGAAGCAGAAAGTGGGTGGGGGGAGGTGAAGTGAGATCTCAATCTCTCCTATAACTGTATTTCCCTGGGTAACTGTTTCACCCTTTCCCTTTTACCTTAAATAACCTACTTAAAGGAGCCTTGAACACAACCTATGGGCTGCAAGCTCTGGAATCTGCTGATTTAGTTTCCTTTGGGGACTGCTGATGTTATAACCCTCAGAGCACTGTGAGATACTTTGCTCTGGGGGTTGGAGCTTCACCACAGACTGGAATGGGCCAAGCACTACAAACTTGGAGCCTCACTGCAGGCTTGTGCCAGAGCTTGGGATTTTAAGGGATGGGTGTGGCATGCTCTGCCATTGGTTTAGGCAGGGTCCCAGGGAGTGGGTGGTTTACACTACTTCGTGTGCAATTTTACTTCCAGTTCCCCTCTCCAACCCACAAAATAGACTCTCTGCCTCCCTTTTAAACTGTTTTCTGTAGGAGAGTTACTTCACTCTGTCCCCTTATTGGTTCTGTGATTTTAGTATTTGTTTTGAGGCACTATTTTAAGACTGGTTTGAGAGGATTCTCAGAGTAGCTTCAACTTTCCTTGCTGCTATTCTGCCATCTTGGCTCTATATCTTAATTGTTTTCCCTTTTAAAACTTCTAACAAGAAAAGCCTTATTGGAGTGCACATAGATCAAGGTGGGTTCAAAATAAATTTGATGTAAAAATCAACTCATGATGTAAAAATTCAACTCCATTAACTCAACATGGAATTATTTAGCATGACTACAATGATATAAGTAATTAGAAATACAATAAAACTCTGGTCAATTTAAATGGTTAGTCCAAGTACCATGCTGCTAATTAGGGCACTTTCTTAGGCAATGTGCTAAGTAAAGCAAGTTATTTAGAATGGTTGGGACTTTTGTGTTCTGATAAAATGCATCAAATACAATTTTACAAAAATAAAATTTGAAAAGTTATTTCCTCTTAAAAATTATAACAGGTAGTATGAATATTATTATTCTTATGTTACAGAGTAGAAAATTGGGGTTTAAATAGGTGAGGTGACATATTCAATGTCACAAAATTCAGGAAAGCTCAAACAGGGCCAGGCAACAAACTTGATTTTGGATTCTGAATTCCTTGATTCTGCTCTCAGGCCCCAAACCCAGATCTTTTGAACATTGTTGTTCACCTAGTAAGGCTTTTTGGATGTATACTACAGACCCTCATGACCTCAGAAGAGTCCAAATTGAAGTGTCCCCTCTCAGACTTGCTTCTGACTTTCCAGAATTCTTCACCAAGCTCTAGCTGCCTTTCCATCCTAAAATTTTTCTCCATATCTGCGGCCTTTATACCTTTGGTATATATTCATTGGTCCCTGTGACCTTATTCATCCTGGACCTATCCCTCTGCCAAATCAGTCCCTTTATTTCATTGGAAAGTTTTTGCTAGGGCATATAGGAAATGCTTAATAAATTCTTACTGCTTTAACTTACCCAAAAGACAATTTAAAGGCATATGGTAGATGCAAATATAAGTAAGAAGAACAAAGAAAATCATCTATATGTAATGATGATTACAATGCAAATGGAAAGAACAACAGCAATTAAAGCTGAATGCTTCCAAATGATAATAGTGAAGCTTGGTCCCAAAGAAGGAAGAACTAGGAGAATGTATCTCCCCTTG
The DNA here is from genome assembly GCF_027887165.1 of Monodelphis domestica. NCBI lineage: Eukaryota > Metazoa > Chordata > Mammalia > Didelphimorphia > Didelphidae > Monodelphis > Monodelphis domestica. The sequence continues at coordinate 397,107,984 of NC_077230.1, read as the reverse complement.
CTTCTTTTGTGGCACTCGCCCACGAATGCCACAAGAAGAGAGAAAGGATAGTAGTTTAAATTCCACGGGAGGCGAGATGGAGCCGGGAGATGGCAGAATTGAGTCAGAAACCAAGCTGGATTGATTTTAATGGAGTCCACAGCACAACTCTGACCACTGGAAATCTCAAAGGAAAGAACCATCCAGTAGTCCAAAATTAACACCACTCAGGTCAGAGAAATGATAAAGCTTAGCTGAGAAATTAACCTGGGTTCCTTAGGCTAGTTGCCTAAGCACAAACCTTACAGCTGAGAGAATAGGGTGTAGATAATAGGATGATTTAGAAAGAGCTAGATATTAGCATTGCAAAGGAAAGTGCCTGGCCAAAGGCCAGGTCCCAGGTGAGAGAGAGAGGAGAGAAAAAGAGAAAGAGACAGTGTTAGGCAAGGCGTGAGATCCAAGAGGGAGGAGGTGTCTGTGGGCTGCTTCTTTTAACGTTTTTGATATGCAAAGATGCGTAATAATAAACATGAATACAGATTGTATTGCGATTGGTTCAGGTGTAGATTCGAACAAAGTAAAGGTGGAGTTTATCCCAGCAGTGGACAAGACAAAGGGATCTAAGTTTTGCGCCTTAACGTTAGCAATGCTAGGATCGGAGTTTATTGCCATGCGCAAGAATGGCCATGTGTCCATACACAATCCTTACATCTTAATTATACATATGGGCTGGACTGCTACATCTTTGTAGAGGTGAACGAGTATGGGCATGAAACACTGCACATGAAGGCAAATATTTTCAATAGGTTGGTTGCTTTTTCATTTCTTTTTTGTAAAAATTATAAGATTTCCCTTTTCCATTATGTCTCATCTCCAGAGCAAAGCCAATTATTAAGGGTGTCAGATGTAGATGAAAAATTAATATCCCAAATACTCCAAGTATTATATTTAATATGATTTGTTAATAATAACTTGAAGCAAAAAGGAAAATAAAAGGCTAGAGAAAGAGAGAGTTCATCCAGTCACTCATGTGAGGAAAAAAAAGAGCGTGAGGGAGGAAGTACACATAGCTTAAAAACAATAATGTAAGGACACTAAAGTGAATGAAGGGAAAGGGATTTTTGGGACAAGAAAAATATTCTGGGAGAGGTACTCCAAGGGTTCGAGATTTTCTAATTACACATTCCCTCTGTGATCCTTTGGGAGACCAGTCGCCCCAAAGGGATCATGGAAACATAACTAACTTATAACTTTAACTGGAGGTATATATAAATATCATAGTTTTTAAAGGGAAATTACAATAATTTGGGGATAAAGGGAAATAAAAGAGAAAAAGAACAAAACCAATGTTAGGTTCATTGACAAAAAGCCAATTAGGGGGCAGTCCCCTTTGGCATAAGACTATACATTCAAACTAAATGCATTCAACACCCCACAGTTCAAGTTCACCACAACTCAGAATTCAGCCTTGATCTTCTGGTGCAGCATGTGGTCTCCTCAGGCATCTTTGTGAAGCCTTCTTAAAAAAGTTTGCCTTCTGGATTCTGGGAGGTAGTCTCTTATTCTAAATTAGGCTCAAATTCAATTTAAAGTTTACAACAATAACATAGTCCTTCCCCTGAGGAGGATAATAACACATTCCCTCCTGAGGAGAATACAGGGATACATATAGGAATCACACAGGGGTACATGGTCAAGTCATAAGGCATATGAATAAATTATCAAAATTATCAAAGAAAAATCCAAAGAAATTAAAAAATAACCTTTGAGTGAACTATAGAATACCAAAAATGTGAAAAATTCTGGGAAGAAGGGAAAAGATTCACAAATCATAACAGATTCTTATAGTGATCTATGTCCCATAAGCCTACAACAATAATCACTCACTAATCCAATTTAGCAGTCTGGACTACAGTAAGTTGCCACATCATGAAAAAAAAAATAGAAAAAGAGACTAGATCTAGAATCAAATGGGAAATAGCATTCCCTGGTTTGACCCTTTTCTTTGCCTTCCAGGACAATGGAGCTAGAATAATTGGTCATGTACTTGCTATATCGTATGGTACAAGGAAGTCCTGCATTTAACACATGTTCAATAGCCGCATCCTCGAGTCTCACACATGATCAAGTAATTATGCTTTTTTGCACATAATGTCATCAATCCCCATGGGATTGGTTTGGTTTCTTTTACCTTTGTGCTCGTTTGGCACTTTGCAGGATAACTTCTGTGCTACTTTGTAGTCCCTTTCTCCTTGGATTAGACATATACATTGAACAAAAGTCTCATAATATTTAAATAACTAGTGGCAGATTGCCACAGTCCAAAGCTTTTTGGGTATGCATTTATATACTAGGCAAATGGACATCTTAGCTTATTCTATTGCAAAAAGTAAAATAGTTAAAAATAATCTTCTCAATACTGGTGACATGTGCTTCAAATACAAAAAAATGAGAGAAAAAATCAAATACTGTATAGCTCATGTAGGAAGAAAACAAAAATGTTAAAATGTGTATATTTCACAATCACAGAGGTAAAGTATAGAGGCTACTTTCTAAAAAATAAGATTCATTTCCTCTTTAACTTGCCATGATCCACAGTGTGAATGCAAATGAGGCAGATAAAACAATGTGAGTGCAAATGAGGTAGATAAAACAATAATACATTCAAGAGAATACAAAAAAATTTTTAAAAAGCACAAAATGTCACAAAAGGCACATCAAGCCAATATAGGTCACTAATATAGATTTTCTTTTTTGAGGTTGTATATGTGTTGTTCTAAAAAGGTAATTTGCTCAAGTACAAGGATCATCCAAATAAAGTACAACAAAAGAGTATAGATGCAGCAATATGGAAGTCTTACCACAATCAAGAGTCAAATACAATCAGTATAGGCAATTATTATCAACAGAAGTTACTTGTTTTACATGGCTACAATAAATCCATGAGTACCTCTCCCCAATTTTAATGACTGTTGGTGTAGTCAGTAGGGTCTATCATAAGCAGGTTCAGTTGACCCAGTACATTTCAAATTCTTTATGTACACACTATCATCTGGGTTTAAATCATGAAGTGAGAAGTCTATGAGGCCTGCCTGAACAGCAGCTCCAGAGTCATGGAGTTCTCACAATTTTGTTTGTAATTATCTGATATATGTGTCAGTGGTTGTATCCCCTCCTAACAATGACATATAAGCAGGGGTAAATGGTTGTGACTGAATAGGTGGATGTCCAAATAGCATCTCAAAGGTGAGATGTGTAAATCACTGCTGATATAAAATAGGGCTAGAAGTCGAATTTCAGGCCATTTTAAATAAGTCTCCATGCACAATTTTCCAATCATAGTTTTAAGTTCTTTATTCATTCTTTCAACTTGGCTGGAGTTCTGGGGATGATATAGTGTATGAAATTTAGGAGTTATCCCCAAACATTAATATATTTAAGATAAGAGAAAATCAGTAAAATGAGTTCCTTTAACTGAATCAATATGTACTGACAGGCCAAAACAAGGAATATTTTCTTTTAAAAGGACATTGGCAACAAAAGCCCCTGTGACATGAGCAGTAAGAAATGTTTCAGATTACTTGGTCAGCTAATCGACTATGACCAGATAAAACTTATACTGTTCAGCTTTTGGCATAGAGATAAAATCAATTTGTAAATGCTCAAACAGTGTGTGAGAGGACATCCACCAAAGGCTTTTCCACAAAAGACATGTTGATTAAAGGCCTGGCAGGTAGGACAAGCTGTACATATGTTGGCGGTAACTGTAGTATTTCTAGGTGCTATCCATACTCTTTTAACAGTCTACAATACCCTAGGTGCCCAAATGCCCATGTTTATGAATGGAATGACAAATTTGATTATAGAAAGTTCTAGGGATCAGGGGTTTTCCTTCTGATGAAACCCATACTCCATTAATCAGTTTTGCTTTAAATTTTCACTTCCATTTTTCCATGTCTTTGTCATTATGGGAAAATGATAAATTTAAGTCATCATTGGTTGTTAATATTAAAATTAATTCAGGCTCTTCTATGGCCACTAGCTTTGCAGCAGTATCTGCTTGGTCATTTCCCTTAGAAATAGGGTCAGTGCCACATATGTGTGTAGAGCAGTGAACAATAGCTATGGTTTTGGGGAGCTGGAGGGCAGAAAGAAGTTCAGTAATAAAGTCTGTGTTGGAAATACATTTTCCAGCTGATATTGAGAATCCCCTCTGAAGCCAGGGCATGCCAACAGCATATGCCAAAGGTGTAACAGGAGTCCATGTGAATTGTGACCCTCTTATTCTTTGAAATGATACAGGCATGTTTCAAACCTGTAAGTTCTTCACCTTGTGTGCTTACATTTGAGGGTAATGTAATGTTGAGGAGGAGAGAAAATGGAAAAGTCTGCAACAGAGCTGGAAAAGCAAGAACTCCAGAATTGTCAATCAAGATGAACATTCTATTTGGAATGAGGACTGGGGAAAGACAGTTAAGAAGGAAGAGGCAAACTGAAAATCTTGGTCTCTTTGCCTTGAGATGGAAAGGAGGAAGGACAAAAGTCCTGCCCTCTGGTTTCTCTCTGCTGCACTACAGTGACTGAATTCTTAAGACCTGTTGATCATTTCCCCAAATCTTTGATCTGATCTAGCCCTTTTGTCTTTAAAAATTCTTCAAAAATGTTTTTTTCATCAGTACTTCCAAATCGGTGTCAACTACCATGATTTGTGCTGTTGTCTTTGGAACTACAAATTTATAAAAGTTCTTCAGGTAGGTAAGAGTTTGTATTGCAGCCATTGTAACGATATAAACCTGTGTCAGTAATTGCCATATGATAGTGTCTTTCTGAAATGGTATGTTTAGTATGAAAGTGGTGGTATTTGTAATGTACTCCATGGAGTCTAAAATTATAGTTGTCATGGTACTATACAGGATATTGTATATCCAATATCCTGCAATTATTGCCAACACTACCATCCCACAGATTATTTGCTTAAACATCTTATCTTCTTTTTGGCTTCCTCTATGTAAGATGTGAGTACAGTCTGTTCAGGGTGTGAATACAGTCTGTTCAGGGTGCCAAATTGTATTAAGGGATTATTTAATTGAGAAATGATAATTTAATATCAGATCTGCCAATCTCCTCCCTTCTTCCCTCCTTCCTTCACCCTCCCTGGTTACCTCTCTCCTCCCTTCCTCCCTCCCCTTCAGTTGATTCTTCTGTAGGTCTCACTGAAATCAACTCAGAGTAAGTTTTTGGTTTATCATACAGAGTACTCCCTCTTTTCTAAGTTTAAGTAAGGGGTTTGTTTGGGAGAAAGGGAAAGATAAGAAGATGAAGGGAAAGAGGGTTTGGGGTTTTCCTAATACTAAACAATTCCTAAGTTGGAGGATGGTGGAAGTATAGTTCAGATTTGTGAAAATGGTCAACAGGTCTTGAGAATTCAGTCACTGTAGGGCATCAGAGAGAAACCAGAGAGTAGGACTTTTGTCCTTCCTCCTTTCTGTCTCAAGGCAAAGAGACCAAGATTTTCAGTTTGCCTCCTCCTTAATTGTCTTTTCCCAGTCCTCATTCCAAATAGAATGTTCATCCTGATCGACAGTTCTGGAGTTCTTGCTTTTCCAGCTCTGTTGCAGACTTTTCCATTTTCTCTCCTCCACAACATTACAGTAAGGAGGCCACATGGGGGGTGGGCAGGCTGCATGAGCTAGCAGCAGTGGAGAGATGTAATGGGGTGAACCACAATAGCTTGCAAACAACAGAAGAGGCAAGTACCCGCTCTCAGGCAGTTGCAGGGGCCAGAGCAGCCACAGCTTGAGGCAATTGGAGTTGCTGCAGCCATGCAGGCAGGAAAAAATGCAACTTTCTTAGTAGGGTTGAGTAAAGAATTCCTAAGAATTTGTGTCCCAAAGTGTGGTTGCCAAATATGTAGATTAAAAATTAATATCCAAAATACTCCAAGTATATTTAATAGGATTAATTAATAATAACTTGAAGCAAAAAGGAAACTAAAATATTGGAGAAAAAGAGAGAGCTCAACCAGCTTTTCTTGGTACAAGAAAAGAATTCTGGGAGATGGAGTCCAAGGGTTCAAGATTTTCTAATTACATACAGGGATGACGCTATTTTATGGTGGGGCCCCTGCTCCATTATGTTCCTGATTGTGCAGTCCACCACTGATCTGTAACACCTCTTACTGATTATTTTTGTCCGCATTTGCCTGAAAATTTCTTACTAGTGTCCCTGATCTCCTATTCCTTTAGCTGTTCCTAGGGGTTTCAACTTCTTCACCAACAGACTTTTGGAGCTTCAAATCCCTTACCTCTCCTCCAGTGTAAAGGCTTGATCTCCTTTCACCATCACACTTCACTCATAGGAGCATTTAATAGTGGAAGCCCCTCCTAACTTAAAAATAAGGCCTCCTTCCTTTCCCCTCCCTTTTAATAGTTTTCCCTTCCTCCTCATTTTATCTTCTGTAGGTTCTTCTCTGAGACCACATTGCTAGATTTTGATTTGACCTCAGTCCATCATTCTCTCTATCCTCCTATTCCCCTCTCTCTTCTATGTATTCTCTCATATTGTAATGGAGTAACACAAAAGAAGCACTGATTCATCTGTAGGTAGGATGTCAGCTTCTCTCCATAATATCCCATTTCCCTCTCTGCTATTACTGCTCCCAGTTTTCCACTTTCATCCTATCTCTGTGTACATTTAGAAAGAAATTTCTTATTATTTCTTCTGTTGTCACTCTTGCTATATCTGTCCTTACCTATTATACTTATTAGCTCCTCTTCTAGTGTTTGGAATGTTCAAATAATATCTTCAGTTCTGGATTTCTTTTCAAAATGTTTCAAACTCTTTATCATTATTGTTGAATTCCATCTTTTGTCCTGCCAAGCTCAGATTTGCCAGGTAAGTCACCGTGGCATGTATTCTGAATTCTTTGGAAAATATTATTCCATTTCTTCCTACTTTTTCTAGAGAGTGAGGAATATAGTCTTATGGTACTTGTCCCACAATCATTTCTCCTCCTGACAGATGCAGGAGCTAAACTAGGAAAAGGCTTGGTGGTGTCAACATGGAATCTAGGAATCCCAAACTTGTTACCTAGTGAGATCTGATGAACCCCAATTTTCAGGACTAGCTTGTAGATTGGAGACCCCAAAGCTTGTACTTGTTGCCTGTTCCCATGGGAATCTACCCTGAAGGGAAATGACAATCATGGTTGGGTGAGATAAGCATATGCTAAGGACCCTCTTTGTCTTAGGAGGTCTCCCCTATTGTATTAGAACCTTTTCCAGGAAGATCCACATCTGAGCAGGAACCATTCTTTAGTATCCATTGTGAGCAGCCCCTTCTCTTACACCCTAGCCTCTAGCTATGATTCTTTTCCCAAGCTTGATTGTATCCTGTCAGTGTGGTTTGAACACTCCCATTTTCCTTGTAGCTATAGTGATGTCAATCATCTTTCCCTGCCCCTCCCAAATGGTATATAGGTTCCCCAAATTCTTTTGTTCCTTGGAGTCCATCCTGAGTTGGTGGCACTCCCAGGGGCTAGTGACCAGGGCATCTTGATTCTGTGCAGTCTTGGGAGCAGCTCTGTTGTCTTATTTAGTAGTGCTAACCCCTTTTCCCTTGATTAAAGAGTGATTTTGACTATTTAATAGTTCTGTGTTTTTTTCTAGTTGACAGTGGTTTGTGAGACACGGTTATTCCCAAGGTTCTTAGGTTCTGGACTGTTCCCATGAAGACTGAAGAGGAGATGGTGGTCAAGGTAATGATGGTGGTTCAATTTACCTGGTGCATGTTGCCTCTCATCTCCCTTTAAGAGTGCCTAATACTTCACAAATTTAATAGAAAATAAAGACTAAGACATGGATATGTTTTATATGGGATAGAACTTAGGTCAAAGAATGCAATTGTCTTAAAAAGTGAACTGGCATGAGGATTATGGGATGGGATGGAGTTTATGGAGTCTTCAAGTATTCAGGGAAATCTATCACTTTTGGCATGAGGGCTTGCTGAGCCTTTTTCAAGGTTGCTCATCTACCTTTTGTGTCTACCTTTCACCCAAATCTTGTCTGTGACTCCAAGAAGCTGTAGCATGCACAGTGGCCATACTCTGGTAAAAACCATTTCAACTGATGGGCTAACCAGGTTGAGAGTAACTGACAGGCCTCAAACCTGTCAGTGAGTTATTGGGGATGTTTACCCCAACCATATGAAGATTTCCTCTGGTAGAATGGGCAGAGGAAAATAACTTGTTCCAACAGTTATGAAGGTAGTGGAAGCAGGCACTGTGGAGTGCTTAGAGTTTAGTTAGACATTGAAGAAACATTGAAGAAATTGAAGAAAAGGTCATTCACTGAATCCTGGGGCATCATTAGTCATCCCTTTTTCTTGCAACTAGACTTCAATGACTGGAACACATAGGGAGGCTGATGACTTTGTGCAACTCTGTATCATTTAAATTCAATCAAGCACAAGTTAAGACATCACCCATGGTGTCACTGATCCTCTTTGAAAAGAAAGGAGGACCACGTAGATTTTATACCAGGAATGTAGAAATGGTTCAATATTAGGAAAACTATCAACATATTTGATCATACCAATCACAAAACCAACAGAAAACATAATTATCTAAATAGATGCAGAAAAATCTTTGGACAAAATATAATACCCATTCCAATTAAAAACACTAAAAAACACTGGAATAAATGGAATATTCATTAAAATGATACACAGTAGCTCTCTAAAATCATTACCAAGTATTATTTGTAATGGGCATAAGTTAGAAACCTTTCCAATGAGATCAAGACTACTGTTATTATTCAATAATGTGCTAGAAATTCTAGCCATAGCATTAAGAAGAAATTGAAGGAATTATAATAAGGAATGAGGAAATAAAGCTTTGCAGATGTGATAGTATACTAAGAGAATCATAGAGAATCAACTAAAAAAACTTATCAAAACAATTTTAGTAACTTGCAGGATATAAAATAAAACTCATACAAATCATCAGAGTTTCTCTATACCACCAACAAAGGCCAGCAGCAAAAGACAGAAAGAGAAATCCCACTTAAAATTACAGTAGACAATATAAACTATCTTGGAGTCTATCTGCCAAGATAAACCCAGGAACTATGTGATCACAAGTATAAAACATTTTTTTTTTCACACAAATAAAGTCAGACTTAAACAATTGGAAAAACATTAATTGCTTAGGAGTGTGGAAAGGAAAACTTTGTCAAGTTCTGGACTTTCTGCCACTGTGTTGGAACAGGCAACAATGGGAATATTAGAGAGAGAAGAAATTGTCAAGATTGACAGTTGGTGGGGGAAGGGGCAACTGGGAGTGGCAGTGGGTCTTGGGACTTGCACTTCCTTCCTGACCTGGCTAGTGGCAGGAGGTTTGGGCTTCCCAGTCTGGATAGGGGTGCCTTGATTTCTTCAGCCTGAAGAGACAGGCCCAACCAGCTCTGAAAGTCAGAACTTTTCTTGTTGCTTACTGTCTGCTGCTAAGATTCTGAAATTAAGAAAACTAGCATAGATATAGTGTAGACAGAATAAGAGAAAATCTACACCAGCCTGTGAGGTCTGGCCTCAGCTCCAAAGCTGAGAAAGACTCCAACCTTATTTAGGGGCATCCCTCTTCCCTTTTCCCTAATACCTCTCCAATCCAAACTGGTTATTAAAATTTATCTTATTTGAATATCACAGTCAGATAAGTGGACTATCTTTCCTGGGGTATAGAGGGATCTGAACCTCAGTTCAGTAATCCAATTAAAAACATTCCCTATTGGACCCCTGTGGGCAACCAAATTCTGGGGAAAGGCTTGTTCTCAGGAGGGTCCGTGCTTTCCTACTCTGGGCAACTTCGGCAGCAATCCAATGAGAAAACATCCCCACAGGCTATCACAAGTGGCTCATTTCTTGGACACGCCATTTGGTTCAAAAATAGCCTCTCAGCAGGGGTTATCTCTCTCCTTTTCCTCACCAGCAGCCATATTCCCTCTCTCCCTTCAACTCCTCCATACCCCTGCTACAAACCTCTGTATCCCCTGTTCTTTTTTTTTAAACTTTTTTTTTTATTTTATAGTATTTTATTTGATCATTTCCATGCATTTTTCATTAAAGACAAAGATCATTTTCTTTTCCTCCCTCCCATCCCCCGTGGCCGACGCGTGATTCCACTGGTAACATATGTGTTCTTGACTTGAACCCATTGCCATGTTGTTAGTATTTGCATCAGAGTGTTCGCTCAGAGTCTTTCCTCTGTCATGTCCCCTCAGCCATTGTAGTCAGGCAGTTGCTTTTCCTTGGTGTTTCTACTCCCTCAGTTTGTCCTCTGCTTTTGGATAGTGTTTTTTTTCTCCTTGATCCCTGCAGATTGTGCAGGGACATTACACTGCCACTAATGGAGAAGTCCATTATATTCGATTATACCACAGTGTGTTTGTCTCTGTGTACAATGTTCTCCTGGTTCTGCTCCTCTCCCTCTGCATCACTTCCTGGAGGTTGTTCCAGTTCACATGGAATTCCTCCACTTTATTGTTCCTTTGAGCACAATAGTATTCCATCACCAACATATACCACAATTTGTTCAGCCATTCCCCAATTGATGGGCATCCCCTTATTTTCCAATTTTTGGCCACCACAAAGAGCGCAGCTATGAATATTTTTGTACAAGTCTTTTTGTCCATTATCTCTTTGGGGTACAAACCCAGCAGTGCTATGGCTGGATCAAAGGGTAGACATTCTTTTATCGCCCTTTGTGCATAGTTCCAAATTGCCCTCCAGAATGGCTGGATCAGTTCACAACTCCACCAGCAATGAATTAATGTCCCTACTTTGCCACATCCCCTCCAGCATTCATTACTTTCCATAACTGTCATGTTAGCCAATCTGCTAGGTGTGAGGTGATACCTCAGAGTTGTTTTGATTTGCATCTCTCTGATTATAAGAGATGTGGAGCACTTCTTCATGTGCTTATTAATAGTTTTGATTTCTTTATCTGAAAACTGTCTATCCATGTCCCTTGCCCATTTATTAATTGGGGAATGGCTTGATTTTTTGTACAATTGATTTAGCTCTTTATAAATTTGAGTAATTAAACCTTTGTCAGAGGTTTTTATGAAGATTTTTTCCCAATTTGTTGTTTTCCTTCTGATTTTAGTTACATTGCTTTTGTTTGTACAAAAGCCTTTTAATTTGATGTAGTCGAAATTATTTATTTTACATTTTGTGATTCTCTCTATGTCTTGCTTGGTTTTAAAGTCTTTCCCTTCCCAAAGGTCTGACATGTATACTATTCTGTGTTTACCCAATTTACTTATGGTTTCCTTCTTTATGTTTAATTCACTCACCCATTTTGAATTTATCTTGGTATAGGGTGTGAGATGTTGATCAATTCCTAATCTCTCCCACACTGTCTTCCAATTTTCCCAGCAGTTCTTATCAAATAGTGAATTTTTGTCCCAAGACCTGGGATCTTTGGGTTTATCGTATACTATCTGGCTGAGGTCGCTTTCCCCCAGTCTATTCCACTGATCCTCCTTTCTGTTTCTTAGCCAGTACCAAATTGTTTTGATGACTGCTGCTTTGTAATATAGTTTGAGGTCTGGGACTGCTAGGCCCCCCTCATTAGTGTTTTTTTTCATTATTTCCCTGGATATCCTTGATCTTTTGTTATTCCAAATGAACTTTGTTATGGTTTTTTCCAAATCAGTAAAGAAATTTTTTGGGAGTTCCATGGGTATGGCACTAAATAGATAAATAAGTTTGGGCAGGATAGTCATTTTTATTATGTTGGCTCGTCCTACCTATGAGCAGTTAATGTTTTTCCAATTGCTCAAGTCTAGTTTTAGTTGTGTGGCGAGTGTTTTGTAGTTGTGTTCATATAGTTCCTATGTTTGTCTTGGGAGGTAGATTCCTAGGTATTTTATTTTGTCTAAGGTGATTTTGAATGGGATTTCTCTTTCTAGTTTTTGCTGCTGAGCTGTGTTGGAGAGATATAGAAAAGCTGATGACTTATGTGGGTTTATTTTGTATCCTGCAACTTTGCTAAAGTTGTTGATTATTTCAATTAGCTTTTTGGTTGAATCTCTAGGATTCTTTAAGTAGACCATCATGTCATCTGCAAAAAGTGATAACTTGGTCTCCTCCTTGCCTATTTTGATGCCTTCAATTTCTTTTTCTTCTCTAATTGCTACTGCTAGTGTTTCTAGTACGATGTCAAATAATAGAGGTGATAATGGGCATCCTTGTTTCACTCCTGATCTTATTGGGAATGCATCTAGTTTATCCCCATTGCAAATGATATTAGCTGATGGTTTTAGATATATGCTGTTTATTATTTTTAGGAATGACCCTTCTATTCCTATGCTTTCTAGTGTTTTTAATAGGAATGGGTGTTGTATTTTATCAAAGGCTTTTTCTGCATCTATTGAGATAATCATGTGGTTCTTGTTGGTTTGCTTGTTAATGTGGTCAATTATGTGGATGGTTTTCCTAATATTGAACCAGCCCTGCATCCCTGGTATAAATCCTACTTGATCATGGTGGATGACCCTTCTGATCACTTCCTGAAGTCTTTTTGCTAGTATCCTATTTAAGATTTTTGCATCTATATTCATTAGGGAGATTGGTCTATAGTTTTCTTTCTCTGTTTTTGACCTGCCTGGTTTTGGAATCAGTACCATGTTTGTGTCATAAAAGGAGTTTGGTAGAACTCCCTCTTTGCTTATTATGTCAAATAGTTTGTATAGTATTGGGATTAACTGTTCTCTGAATGTTTGATAGAATTCACTGGTGAATCCATCAGGCCCTGGGGATTTTTTCTTAGGAAGTTCTTTGATGGCTTGGTGGATTTCATTTTCTGATATGGGATTATTTAAGAATTCTATTTCCTCTTCTGTTAGTCTAGGCAGTTTGTATTTTTGTATATATTCATCCATATCACTTAAATTGGTATATTTATTGCCATATAATTGGGCAAAGTAATTTCTAATGATTGCCTTAATTTCCTCTTCCTCAGAGGTGATGTCCCCCTTTTCATCTTTGATGCTGTTAATTTGCTTTTCTTCCTTCCTTTTTTTAATTAGATTGACCAGTACTTTGTCTATTTTGTTTGTTTTTTCAAAGTACCAGCTTCTTGTCTTATTTATTAAATCAATAGTTCTATCACTTTCAATTTTATTAATTTCTCCCTTAATTTTTAGGATTTCTAGTTTGGTTTTCTGCTGGGGGGTTTTAATTTGGTCACTTTCGAGTTTTTTTATTTGCATTTCCAATTGATTGATCTCTGCTCTCCCTAGTTTGTTAATATATGCACTCAGGGATATGAATTTACCTCTGATTACTGCTTTGGCTGCATCCCAAAAGGTTTGAAAGGATGTCTCGCCATTGTCATTTTCCTCGATGAAATTATTAATTGTTTCTATGATTTCTTCTCTAACTAAACGATTTTGGAGTATCATATTGTTTAGTTTCCAATTAGTTTTTGATTTGGTTTTCCATGTACCATTACTGATCGTTATTTTTATTGCCTTGTGGTCTGAAAAGGCTGCATTTATTATTTCTGCTTTTCTGCATTTGTGTGCCATGTTTCTGTGACCTAATGTATGGTCAATCTTTGTGAATGTGCCATGTGGTGCTGAGAAGAAGGTGTATTCCTTTTTATCCCTATTTTCCCCTGTTCTTATTATCCACCGCATCTCTCCCTATAAATATTACAGGAGTCAATATCATAAAAATGACAATTCTCTCTAAATTAATTTATCTATTCAAAGTCATAACAATCAATTATTTCTTAGAGCTAAAATAATGATAAAATTCATCTGGAAAAACAAAAAGTCAAGAATGTCAACAGAATTAATAAAAAAAAAAGTACGAAAGAAGGAGGCTTAGCTGTCCCAGATTTCAAACTGCATTATAAAGCAGCAACCATAAAATAATCTGATACTGGCTAAGAAATAGAGTAATGGATCAATGGAATAGATTAGGCACTCAAGGCACAGTAGTAAATGACCATAGTAATCTAATGTTTGACAAATCCAAAGACTCAGGCTTTGAGAAAAAGAACTCACTATTTAACAAAACATGCTGGGAAAATTGGAAAAGAATATAGCAGAAAATAGGCACAGGTCAGTATCTGCCAAATAACAAGGTAAAGTCAAAATTGATACATGATTTGAAAATAAAGGGGGTTACCAGAAACAAATTTAGGGAAGCACAAAATAACTTACTTGACAGACCTATATGGATATGGATATGGTTATGGATATAGGAAGAATTTCTGTCCCAACAGAATATGAATAATGAAGAGAATAGTAGCAGATATAAAATAGATAACTTTGACTACATTAAATTAAAAAGGGTTTGCACAAACAAGACCAATCTAACCAGGATTAGAAGGCAAACAACAAATGGGAGAAGTCTTTATAGCAAGTGTCTCTGACAAAGGCCTTATTTCTCAAATAGAGAATTAAGTCAAATGTATAAGAATATAAAATATTCCCTAATTAACAAATGGTCAATGGATATGAACAGGCAGTTCTCAGATGGAGAAATCTGAAATCCTTTTAGATCTGAAGAAATGCTCCAAATTATTATTAACCTGAGAAGTACCAACTAAAACAACTCTAAGCTACCAATTCACACTTATCAGACTGACTAATAGGACAAAAATGGAAAATGATAACTGTTGGAGAGAATGTGGAAAAATTGGGACAGTAATACACTGTTGGTAGAGCTGTGAACTGATACAATTATTCTGGAGAGCAATTTGGAACAATTCCCAAAGAGCCATAAAACTGTGCATACCTTTTGACCCAACAATTCTACTACTAGGTATGTTTATCAGTGACCAAAGATAGGGGAAAAGGACCTATATTTATAGAAATATATAGCAACTTTTTTGTGGTGGCAAAGAACTAGAAACTGAAGGAGTGTCCATCAATTGGAGAATGGCTGAATAAGCTGTGATATATGATTGTAATAGAATACCATTGTGCCATAAGAAATGACAAACAGGACAATCCAAAAAAAAAAAAAAACTTGCAAAGATTTATATGAAATGATACAAAGTGAAGTGAGCAGAACCAGGAAAATGTTATGCACACTAACAACAATAGTGTATGATGATTAACTGTGAATAGCTTAACTATTATCAACAATGTGAGGATCCAGGATAATTTGAAGGGATTCATGATGAAAAAGGCTATCCACTGCCTTAGAAGGAACTGATGAAGTCTAAATACAGACTGATGCATACAATTCTTCTTTCTTTATTTCTTCCATGAATTTTTCTCTAATGTAAGTGACATATTTCTTGTTTCACATGATGTATATTATGTATGTATGTATGTATGGTAATCCCCATGTATAAGCTATGTCCTATTACCTGCAGTCTTGGGGAGACTGGTGGGGTGGAAGGGAAGGAGAAAGAACATGGATCACAAAATGTCAGAAAACAATTATTAAAAATTCTATCAACATGTAATGTGGAAAAAATTAAAATGCTCTGCAAACCTTAAAGCTCTATACAAAAAAGAAAACAAAGAACAATGAATAAAATCAGAATATGAATATCCACCCCACTCCCCAAGGCCCACTTCTCCTCTATCTTCTCCTGAAACCTAATACATTTTTTGGATATTTATCAATTTTCCCTAATTTTCTACTGAGCCTGGAAATGTTGAAGTGTATGTACTACAATCATTGATGTCACCAATTCAATATTTAAGAATAGTCTAGGAACCAGAGCTGCTCTATGTCACCATAAGAATCCTCCCTGACCAAGATTAAAATATTGCCACAAAACGAATACAGGAGTGAAAGAACCACCAAAGAAACAGAGTGAAACATCTATCAAGAAAAGAAAAAACTCAAAAGGTAGTCAGAGACTATCTGGGGAACTGGGGTGAGAGGAAAGTAGAGCCAGCAAAAGGCTACAGCAAGGAGGAAAGAGCAAGCCCCATTCCCCGCCCTGAGGGGGAAGTTGGTGTGTGTGTGTGTGTGTGTGTGTGTGTGTGACAAAAAGCAAAATACTGGTGAGGAAGAACAGTGAGGAAGGGAATAGAGTAGGATCTAAAGGGGATAATAAAATAAATGGCAATATACAGGTAGTAATCATAATGCTGAATGTGAATGGGATGAACTCATCCATTAAAAGGAAGTAGATAGAAAGTGGATTAAAAACCAGAACCCTACTATATGCTGTTTATAAGAAACACATCTGAGGTAGGGTGACACACACAGATTCAAGGTAAAAGGCTGCAGCAGAATTTATTATGCATCATCTACAGAAAGAAAAAAAAAAGCAGGAGCGCAATCATGATACCAGAAAAAGCCAAAGTAGAAATTGATCTGATTAAAAGAGAAGGAAAGAAATTACAATTTGCTAAAAGGTACTATAAACAATGAAGTAATATTACTAAACATTTATGCACCTGTAAGAGAAGGTTTGAAACCTTGGAAAGAAATGAACTTGGAAGAGCTACAGAATTACACAGCAGTGGGAGATGGGCTAAAAAGGAACACAGAACTTTGGAGAGAGAGGAGGAAGTGAGCTGATCCAGCAATTGGGAAACTGACTTCTGTCTGGAACCACACACCAGAGATTAGTTTTGATTCAGTGATCCAGTGATCACTTTCCCTGTGATTTCTGACCCAGATCCTCACAGGAAGACAAGCCAATTGGACAGGACTTTGAAACATAAGCTGTCCAACAAGAAAGATTTCCATCTACTTCCTTGAACTTGAATTTGAAGTTGGGGACACTCATTGTGTAGTCAAGAACCAGAGTTCTTTTACTCTGACCCAAAGGGGTTAGGTGAACCAAAACCCTGATCTGCCTGACTGTGAGGGGAACAATATTAGACAGAGACCCCTTCTCCCTCCCTCCTTCTTGAACCTCAATTCCTTACCCTCCATCTACCCTGTTCCTTGTCTGTTTCCCTCAAATAAATTTCAGTTAATAAGATTCAGGAACGGACTCAAACTGTTCCTAAAGGGAAACTTGAGATTGAGGGGGAGAGAAGTGACATTTCTTTCCTCAGGAAGAAAAGAAGTTTATCACCATAAGCCTTTTCAATGAGAGCCTTCAGAGAACCCCGCAGTTAAGAGTTGAAGGCAGCCATAGAGTGGAAGTTTGTCAGATAGTGCTGAGGAGGTAAAGACAAACCCATTCTCCTTTTCCCTCCCTTGGCTTATCAATATCACCTCCTCACTCTGTTCCTGCCTTAGAGGGGGGAGACTCCATTCCCTTTATCATCTTTCTTCCCTTATCATAAATCTCACCTTTTTATCTCTCTATTTTACACCAGATGGCATAGCATCTAGATTTCTAAAGGAGAAATTAAAGGAGTTTATGGAGGAAATAAATAGTAAGACCATACTAGTGGGGTATCTCAACCTTCCCCTTTAAGAAATAGATAAATTAATTCAAAAAATAAATAAGAAAGAAGGGAAGTGAACAAAATTTTAGAAAAATTAGAGTTAATAGATATTTGAGGAAAATTAAATAGGGATAAAAAAGGAATATACCTTTGTTTCAGCAGTACATGGTACATATAGAAAAATCAACCATGTACTAGGGCATAGAATTATTGAAAATAAATGAAGAAAAGCAGAAATAATAAATGCAACTTTTTCAGATCATAATGTAATAAGAATTATAATTAACAAGGGTCCATGGAAAGGCAAATTTAAAATTATTTGGAAACTGTAAAAAGGAATTCTTTATTCCTTTTCTAATTTAATAAGGGATCTGGAAGTCCCCTTACCATGGAGATATGTAGGGATTAACCAGCCCTCAAAGACAGGAAGTATAAACCATAGAGACAGGAAGGAGGAACCATAGAGACAGGAATTGAGGTAGAAAAAGAATATAAAAGGGGACCAGTGTCAGTTGGGTGTGTCTGTCAGTTGCTGACAAGGCTGGCAGCAATGGGGAAGTTGGCTGCTGGGAGTGTGTTGGGGTGGTGGTTGGCATTTAGTTGCTGAAATATAAAAGGTGGGCCTGAGCTTACTGAGAGGTGTTTTTGGCTTTAGCCTAGAGAGGGCTTTTTGGCTTTTGGTTTGGGCTGTTAGGATTTTTTTTTCTTTCTTGAACTTTTTGGAAGGTGGCTGATCTTCATAGACACACCTAATTGGGGTTGGATTAAACACTGATTGGATTAGTTTTGATTGGGCTTGATTGGGTGGGAACTTTGTGGGGTGGTTGTTATTTGTGGTAATTATAGGCAGTTATGGGTAGTAATTATAGGTAGTTAAAGGTAGTTTTAGGATAACCAATATAGACATTAGGAAATTTTCTTTCTCTACCTCTTTCAATATTTCTCTCCTTTACTATATTCTTTTGCTATCTCTATTTTAATTAAATTAAATTGTTAATTGTTAAAAGCTGCTAGAAGTTTTCTTTTTTTTCTGGCTTAAAGGGATAATATTAATGTACAATTCTACTATATTCTCATTAAAACTTAAATCATTAAAATTTACTCTCTTATTTTGTCAAAACTACTAATTTAACTCTTGCATTTGATTGATAACCATGACAGGACTTGAACCCACAATATTTTCATCATTTCCCTTACTTTTTACTTTATTTTACTAAATCATGTTCTGTAAAAAGGGATTCTGTAACGTGTCAAGGAAGATTATCCCCTCCCCCTCCTGAGTTGCTTGACCTATCCATCAAACATTCCTGACATAACACAGTTGCGCCAGGTTTGCATCCCTCTACATGCGGTACATCAAGAAAAGTCAAGGCTTTGGGGCTTGGGAAGGGGAGAACCAAGAAGAGAAGGAAGAAGTCGGGAACAAAGCAGGCAGGTGAGAAGGAAGGAGGAAGAGACATGCAGGCTAAGGACCACATGGTCAGGTTACTTATAGGAATGATTGTCTACCCTTCCTAATAAACTTTATAAAATATGGATCAGGGTAGAAATATTATTCCAATTCATACAGAATGGCGACCATCCATTAGGGAGAACCTTTTTAGGACCTTAATTTTCTTCTGAGAGAAGTTTTCAGTAAGTGCTTAGGTAAAGCTTAGGTAAGATAAAAAAATGGCTTCAGTTTGCTGGGTGCCTTCATATGTGAAGTAAATCGTGGCAGAGAGAGGGAACAGGCTGCTATTTTTCCCATATCAGGTCACATTGGATTGATGAGAAACCTCCCTCCCATGTGCTTCTCCACCCCTGTTCTTTTACCATAGCCCAGGGTGGGTCAGTAAAGTCTCAGCCAGAGCCTAGGAACCCAGCACAGTCCAACCAAACTACTGGCTCATACTGCCACTTTGCTTAGCCAGGCACTGTGCTGAGAGAGGTGACACCCCTCACATTAATCCTGGGATAGTTAGGGGTTCCCTGGTGCAGTAGAGAAGGGTAAGGAAGATTTTTGCCCAAAACAGAACTGGGGACCTAGGCAGGGGAGTGGCTGCTTTATATTAAAGGGCAGGGTCCCACACACCCCCTGACAGTGTGACTTTCCTCGGGCACAAAAAATGCAGACTCCTGTTTCTTCCCAGTCTCTGCACTCTCCCTAGGCTCACAATCAGCACAGCACAGCACATGGGAGCACCCCCCATTCCAAACAGGACCGAGTTTTTTACCCATTAAATTAATCCTAGGGGTCCTTCCAGGCTGTGGACTAGGGTTAGGTGCTCCCTGCCCCCCAACTTTGAAAACACATGGCTGTTTGCTCTGGGGGAGAGGAATGAATTTAACTCCATTTCCCTTTCCCTTCTCCCTCCCCCTTCAAACAATCCTTAGAACTGGGCTAAGAGGAAGTGTTTATCGGAATTATTTTCTTTCTTCCCTTCCCTCCTCAGCACATTTTTTCAGATTGCATTTTTTACAAGGATTTTCTCTTTGAATTTTTCTCTGCCCTCCCTCACCCTCAAACTTTCCTTGCAGACTGCCTGCCTTCCTTTATCATATCAAAAGCCACATTTTCTTTCTCAACCTTTCCTTGAAGACTGCCTGCCCTCTTTAGCATATCAAAAGCAACATTTTTTTTCTTTCTCTTTATCTGACTGCTTGTTTAGATAGGTCTAGCCATAGGTGCCTTCCACTCTACACTCATTTATAGCGCTACTTACTGTCAAGAATTAAAACTGCAGGAAAATAAAAAAGAATTCCTTTGCTACTGCTACCAGGGATCTAAAATAAAGCTATTAAATTTAATACATTTAAATAAAAGGATTGTTAATAATTAAATATTAATAATATTGAATTTCAATGAAAACCAAATTTCCAAAATTGAACAAAGCCAACATTTCCTGTTTCCTTACATTACCCTTTTTTATTTTAAACATTCCCTTATTGCCTTCCACAATAACATTGAAGAACTTTGTGTCTCTATTTTTTTTAGGAACTTTTCATTGTTTAAGCTGGCCATTTAGCAATACTCAAACTAGCTTAAATAGGACATACAGACTAGAAAATATGGGAAATACTGCAACAAATCAAGGGAAATCAGAATATATTCCTCCTGATTCACCCCTGCATAAATTTCTAAATTCCTGGAGTGATCCTAATTTGCCTAAGGAGAATTGGATGACAAATAAAGAAGCTAGAAAGTTTTGTAAGGCATGGATGGACATATCTTTTACCTGGCCAAAATATGGCTCTTTTTGACTTCAAGATCTTAAAAGATTTGAAGTTAGCCATTAAAAACAAAGATTCCAAAGGTTATAAATACTGGTACTTATGGGCATATCATGTTGATAAATTGACCATTCCCTCCAGTGAGGAAACCTTTCTTTCTTTGGAATCAAACCATTCTAGCTTAACTCCTCCAGTGAAATCTAGCAAGAAACACACTCTATCATCCCACCTGGCCTGTGAGGAGGTTTCTCCTCATACTGACCCACACCAGGACTTGAACCCCTCAACTCCTTTCCCTGTAAGACCTCACTCATCCCCTACTCCTCCCATCCCCTTTCCCCACAATCTATCTCTCTACCATCCCTTACCATCCCACTACCCATATCCCCACCCATACCATCCCTACTTCAATCCTTTTCTATATTCTCCTTCTCACCCACCTTACTATGACTCCTCTGGACCTCACCCATCCTATTCCTCTCCACCCCATACCCGGTACCATCCCCTTTCCTCTCCACCTCACCCAACCCCTCCCCCATTCCTTTCCACCACGCCCCCAGCCCTGCCCCCGATGTTTTTGCTCTGCCTCCCCACCTGCTGACCAGCTCCATTAAACCACCCCACCCCCTTCCCCTACTAGACTCACTACAACCCACTCCATTGAACTTCAGAACACAGGCCAAGCAGCAGTTACCACAGATTATTCAAATAAAGGTCTTTTCCCTCTAAGAGATATCCCTACATATAACAGACATGGAGATTTAGTAAATGTTAGACATCATACACCTTTTTCTCCACAGGATATTGAGAGATTCAAAGAAAAACCACCTTCCTGTGAAGCTGAGCCTGTGGTGGTGATAAATAAGTTTGAAGCATTTTTCACACATAGAATCCCATATGGCTTGATGTAGAAGATTTGCTCCAGGCCTTGCTAACAGAAAGGGAAAGGAATAAGGTTCTTTTTCTTGTTAATCATGCCCAAGGAGAGGGAGCAGCTCATTGGCCAACTGAAGATCCCAAATTGGACCCAAATTCAGTGCAAGATTAGTTACAAGTATGCCAGGCTAGGAAGGCATTGCTAAAAGCTATGAGAGCCTGTTCTGATAGGCCTAGTATATCGACTAAATTTGAAAACCTTAAGGAAGAACACAGTGAAAGCCTGTCCCAGTTTATGGATAGACTTATTGAGCTGGGAGGCAGATATATTGAGCTTGATCTGGATAGAGAAAGGGACCTTAGACAAATTAGAATACAATTTTGTGAAAAACAGTTGTAAGGTAGTTAGGAATTATTTTATGACTAGCTGTCCAAATTGGCCTACTATGGACCCTGAAGAATTGAAAAGAGTAGCAGTTTATGCTTGTAAAGGACATAAGGAATAGGAGAACACTGATTTAGTGGAAGCATTAAGGAAGGAAATAAAGGAATTGACTTCTAAACAGGGTATGAAGGATAAATAGAATGCAACTTTAGTAGAGACATTGAGGAAGGAAATAAAAGAATTAACTGAAATGGTTGGAAAAGTAAAGCATGGAGAGATTATAGCTCCCTTAGAAGAATCTACCAAACAACCGCTAACATGTTACTTTTGTGGAAAAGTGGCTAATTTTATTATTAATTGTAAGAATAGGAATCAGAAAAATAGGAATAGAAGTTTCAAGAATAGTAATATTAATAGGAGAAATAGTTATTCAAATGAGGAAAATCAAAACTCATACCTAAACACCTGTACTCAATGTGGGAACTCCCCTCAGTATGGGGGACCCCAGAGGTATAGAGAAAGGGATTGTGATGAATGATGGTACTTGGGAGGGGAAGGAACCTTAGAGTTTGGTGATGAATTTTAAACCTCTTCAGACCTAATAGCCTTATTGATGTCAATTTGTTTTAGTTTGTTCCCCTCCCCAGAATGATGAAGTCTTAGTAACACAATTCTAAATGCAAGGTGTAGGTAATTTACTGTCAACTACTTCATAAGTTATCAAAATTGAAATATTCTGTTAAATTATCTTTATTTATACCTCCACTATGATTGTACTGAAGAATATCATTGTAAAAGCCCACAAACAGCCTTTTGTTCCTTTTTTGCCTTTGTTAATTGTCACATATATGATGATGGATGGACTTCATCAAACTGGTTCTACCTGTATACAAGTTTTGGGAATTTAATTGTCTAATAATTTAGATTGATTTTCATGAGTCTTCAGAAGTGATTTTCAGATATCTGGGAGCATCCCTACCTCTAATCATTCATTTGCCTGCCTCTTGAGTTGTTTGTAATAAGATGTAAGGGTCTATTTGTAGTTGAAGTAGAGTGAAATGACATTGTTGTATTTTCCCATCTCTACATTTATTGTAAATGTAATGGATGACATATCTGCAGTGATTTTCAGTTTTTAGTCCTCAACTCCACATGAAAATGGGTGGGACATATTGGAGACAATTCTGTTACACTGTTACAGTCTCATACCAAGAGGGAGGGAGGTGCCCAAAGTGGCTTAGTTAACCTGTGATGTGTTATAATCTCATCCAGTAGGTGGGAATGATTTTTCCTGTGAAATCTTGTAGCTATGAAATGGATTTCTTATATTTGTAACTCTTCATCACCAGTCCAGAATTTTTCTGGGTTTTTCTTCCATCAAAATTTGGTAATAATAGACTTTATTAAAAACATATCTTTGCCAAAGTTGAAAGATTGGCTAAATCTTTAGAACTTGTGACAAATACTCATTATTTCAAAGGTTTTTTAAGTGTTATACAGCAAGTCATGTGAATCCTAATGATGGTTTGTTTGCAGTTATATTTAAATGGGCTCTTATACTTTTGGGGATTTTGGTACTTTTTAGAATCTGTATTAGTTGTTGTACTACTGTTTTTAAAAGGTTTTTGCTTGGTGAAAAAAAAATTATGTACACTCACACTGTGGATCCTTGACAAGTTAAGAGTTATATAAATTTCATTTTTGGGTGAGCACCTTTTGTGTTGTGCCTCTGCTTGGCTAACACATTGTCACATGGAATGTGAACTGTGAAACTATGATTTTTTAAAATTCTTTTTTTCTCTCTTTATGTTTGCAATGGGATATTTGATTTTTTTCTTTCCTACCCCCCCTCCCCAATGTTGATGATACTTGAAGTACATGAAATCAGTATTAATATTTTTTTTTACCTGAAAGATAAAGTTTACAGTATAAGTTTATAGTATCGATTAGCCCTAGTAATATGCATACACAAAAGGCTTTTGACTATGGAAACCTGCCATTTATTAATAAATATTATGGGACTTTGTTAAATGATTATGTCTGGTTCCAGGAGAAGGGAACAAAAGAGCCACTATACAGTGCAAAGTAGCACAAGGTCAAGACAGAACAAAAACCCAATCCAGGGAGGATTGTTGAACTTCTATGCCAATATGAAAAGACTTGAACCTAGTGTGCGAATTGAGGTTGCGGTGCTTGACATATGTTAAGATGCAGGACTCCCTTGAGCCACACTCCATGTGCAATACTTTGAGTCAAGTACCTCAGGTTGGCTATCATCCTGGCTCCCCTTATCCCTGACAGTGATGGCAAAATCAGACCATGAATGATTTTCCCATTTGCTGCTGAAACTTAGTCCTTTCTCTCCTATAGTTTGGCAATTTTCTGTAGTCCTGGCTGAAAATGGGTAAAGTGCTATATTTCTGCTATTGTCCTTGTGGCTTGTGGCACATAAATCACTTTAATTGGTCCTTGCTGTGATTCAAGGACCTGTTAAAGGGTTATTTTTTATTCAGAATTTTATACATGTAAGATTTTTATTTTATTTTTTATCATTTCTGTATTTCTTATTTTTATACACAATTTCATTTTTTTACTCTTTTATTTGAGATTTTTTTTGGGTGGTTTATTTTTGTTTTGTTTTTTCTTTTGAAAATTGTTTCATATACCTCACAATTCAGTCATGTATTCCAGTGTGATTCTGGTGTTGGTCAACACCCTCATTAGGGGGGATTGTGTAATTATCCTAAAAATCCAAGGTTTAAAATTTTTTGGAGAAATTTCAGGAAAAGAAACTTGCCAACATCCTGAATCAAGAAAGTGGATCCTTTTAGAGAAGGTGCTGAAAAGATGCTTGAAGGAGCTACACACTGAATCAAAAGACCTATAATGAACTTTGGGATATAATGAACTGAACTGAAGGGAGTTGAATATACTTATTCTGAATGTAAACTCTTATGCCAAAGGGGACTGCCCCCTAATTGGCATTTTGTCAATGCGTGTATCAATCAGTTTTTGTATTTTACTCTCATTTCTAACTATTGTAACTTCCCCTTAGAAAAATGCAATATTTTATATACTTTTAGCTAGAAGGTATTTAGAGTTATAAGATAGTTATATTTAAATGATCCATTGGGGAGATGGGTCTCCCAAAGGATGATAGGGGGATTGTGTCAAGGAAGATTTTCCCCTCCCCCTCCTGAGTAGCTTGACCTATCCATCAAACATTCCTGACATAACACAGTTGTGCCAGGTTTGCATCCCTCTATGTGTGGTATGTCAATAAAAGTTAAGGCTTTGGGGCTTGAGAGGGGGAGAACCGAGAAGAGAAGGTAGAAGTAAGAAGTCGAGAACAGAGCAGGCAGGTTAGAGGGAAGGAGGAAGAGACATGCAGGCTAGGGATCATGTAGTCAGGTTACTTATAGGAATGATTGTCTATCCTTCCTAACAAACTTTATAAAATATATATCTGGGTAGAAATATTATTCCAGTTCTTCCAGTAATTTCTTTAATTTAATGGGGGACCTGGAGGTCCTCTTACCATAGATATGTATAGGGACTAACCAGCCCATAGTGACAGGAAGTAGGAACTGGGGAGCCCCCTGCTGGGCCAGCATCAGTTTCAGGCTTTCAGTTGCTGACAGTTATGAAAGTCTGTTGCTGGCAATTAGGGCTAGCAGAAAGTTGGCTGCTGGGCTTGAGTTGGTTGTTGGGGGTTGGTTGCTGGCAGTGTGGGTTGGTGTTTAGTTGCTGGAATATAAAGGCAGGCCTGAGCTTACTGAGAGGGATTTTAGCTTTAGCCTTTAAAGGGTTTTTTTTTTTTTACCTCTGGAATCTCTAGAGAGCAGGAGGTCTATCTCATAGGCAAGTATCTGCTGTCAGTTGGCTACTGACAGTTGGGTTGCTATAGAAAACTGATTAAAAGAGTGAATGAGTGGTGGCTATCTATTATTTTAGGGAGTTAGGTAGTTGGTGAATCATTTACAGATAGTGTAGGTTAGATAGGCCTGGTATTTGCCAAGCAAGAAAAAGCTGTCCTCAGAAGATAGAGGTAGTTATTAGGTTATCTATTTATTTATTTATTTATTTTTATTTTAGGTATATTTATAGGGTACAAGATTAGTAATCTCTCTTTTGTCTTTTCTATCTTTCCTTCCTTTCCTATATTCTTTTACTATCTCTATTTTAATTAAACTAAATTGTTAATTGTTAAAAGGTATTAGAAGTTTTCTCTGGCTTAAGGGGATAATATTAATTTACAACTCTACTATATTCTCATTAAAACTTAAATTATTAAAAACTGCTCTTATTTTGTCAAAACACCTATTTTAATCTTTGCAGTTTCTGGTAATTAATTCTTACAGCTGTTGATCCTTTATGTTAAACAGTATCACCTACTGACAGAAAGTACAACTGCAAACACAATTTACAATTAGATTAACTATGATTCTGAGTAGTGGCTTATTATCCAATAGGATATTTCACAGTGGCTCTATATAGCACTATTTCTCTTGTACTTATAATGATAGGTGGCCTGGCATTCTACCTATTCCTCAGGAAAAAGCAAAACAATAATTTGTTCAACTTCAAAGTTGAACTAAAAGCTCACATTGAAAAAAACTCAAGTGACCTTGAGAAGAAACTGGAAGAGAGTTTGGGGTATCTCAAGGTTTATATAAAAAGCACTCAGAAAGGCTTGAAAAATCCCCAGAGTAAGAAGAGAGATTTATCTCTCAACACTCCCTCATCCTTAGGACCAACTCAGTCCCTGTCCCATCTGGCTCCATGCAATTCTGCTCATACTAAAACCACCTCAACTCCTTTTCTGGTTCTAACTATCTCTAAATCTACCCATACTCCTCCCATTTGACCTATTTCCCCACCTACATCCATCACCTGTTCTATGGCAATTCAAACAAGAAAACAAGAGGCAGAAACCAAAAATAATTCAATTATATTCCTAGTCCCCTTAAAAAAAGTACCCACCTTTAATAAGAGTGGAGATGTAATTTCACTAATACATCATACACCATTCATCCCCAAAATATTGAGAGATTCAAGCAAAATATCTCTTCTTTTGAGGATGATCCAATTGTGATTTTAAAAAGCTAAAGAGCATTTTTTGCACATAGGATCCTGGATGAATTGATATTGAAAATTTGCTCCAAGCTTTTTTGACACAAAGAGAGAAAAATAAAATTGTCTCTCTTGTCAATAAGGCTGAGGGAAGGAGAGCAGTTCATTGGCATCCACAAGATCCAAAATGGAACCCCCCAAATGAGCAAGATTACACAAGACTTTTCCAGGCTAGAGAGACCTTATTAACAACAATGAGAACTTGCTCTGATAGGCCTAGTATATGGATGAAATCTGAAAATCTTAAACAAAATTCCAATGAAAATCTGTCCCAATTTATGGATAGACTTATTGAGCTGGGAGGTAGATATATAGACCTGGATCTTGCCAGAGAAAGGGATGTCAGACAAAGGAGACAGCTTGTGAAAACTGTTGTAAAGTGGTCAAAGATTATTTTAAGACCAACTGTCCAATTGGACCAAGGTCCAAATATGGACTTTGAAGAATTGAGGGGAGTAGCAGTTTATGTATTTAATGACCATGAAAAGAAAGATTAGAACAGTGATTTAATATAGACATTAAAGAGAGAAATTAAAAGTTTAAAGGAGGAAATTGAAAGAGAAAAAGCAAATCGAGCAGTGGCCATAGCGTCTTTGTAAGAATATATAAATCAAGTACCAATGTGTTACTTCTATGGAAAAGGGGGGTCATGTGATGTTAAACTGTAGAAACTAGAACTAGGTACTCAACATAAATTTTAGAAATAATGGGAACTCTAGGAGTAACAACTTTAGAAATACTAAAAATTATAGAAATAATAGCAATAATAGCAATAAATTTAGAAATACTAATCCAAATGAAGCAAATGATAATTTACAATATATCTGAAATGGGGCTCATCCACACAATGAGACTAATAATGAACAATAATTCAGTCTAATCTTGAAGTTCAGAAGTCTAATACTGATTCTACTTTGTAGATAAGTTCCAGATAAAAAGGGAAATTCAGGAATATATTTTCAATACCTGAAGAGAAAGACTGTTTTAAGGGAGTTTCTAATTATGGGGAAGAGCAGAGAGGAAGCAGGGCTCAGATATGAGAAGTTTTGAAATTCTGCTTGATGGTGTGAGAAAGACAAGGGACATAGAAGTCTTGCTGTCTCTTTCTGTCTCTCTCATATTTATTGCTACCTTGTGCATTGAAGGAGTTGATTGTAATTGTTTGATAGATTCTGTAGTCTATATGAGCCTATTCTAAAAACTATACCTAAGGATAAAGACAGTATTAATAAGAAAATGTCAGTTGTGGGGATAAAAGGAAATAGCCAAATTGCTCCACTAATCTCCCCACTTGAAATTGTAATTGGTCATTTAACTGTTATTCATTCATTCTTGTTGATACCATAACTATCTGTTAATATTATGGAAAGTGATTTGTGTAAAATTTAAACTGTTATATGTTGTAAACTTGATAATACTATATTAACAAAAACCTGATATAAACTTGTTGACAACTATGTCCATTGTTATTCTTAATAAGTCTTTGATTGAAGGATCTATTACTTTACTGTGGTTTATGGATAAGATTCAAACAATGCAAAATAATATATCTAGTGATTTTGGGGGCAATTCTCCAACTGATGTGGAACGTCTTAAGTCAGCTACCCCAGTTTCTATCTTTGTGAAACTGCCATCTGTAACTCAAAATCCTCTTTCTAAAGAAGTTATTAAGGTATAACCACAAATTTTAAGATATCTTATTGAAAGGTGAATTATTATTCTATACAAATCTCCTGTCAATAATCATTCATCCAGTAAGGAAGCAAAAACCATATATTATTTTGTCCAGGATTTTAGTGCTGTTAATATTTTATGGTCTGTAATGACAAATCAGAGTATAATTGTGTCTGCCATTCCTTGTACCTCTTTTTACTTCCTGCCTTCCATTCAATTCCCATAAGTCCAGAATCACAGTAACTGTTTTGGCTTAATCAATAACATATTGGTACCAGATTGCCACAGGGCTTTGTTAAATTCTCCAACAAAGTTTTAAGGAACCTGATGAAGAAACCTGCAATCAACCAAAGAAGATATAAGAACCTGAGGAAGAATATCCAGAAAAAGAACTGTATCACCAAGAAGAACACAAGTTTGGCAACATCTTGCTGTACCATAGACCAAGAAACAGGTATAAACAATATTAGGGAGCTGATGGGTATTGAAGACAGTTCATCCTGGTCTTTGATGGAATTGCAAAATCCTTAATTATCTTGATCAGAAACTCCTTTATAGAACCCTTGCAGATCACTATAGAATATCTGATGGTCCAGAGAAAGCTTAGTAAAACTCTCAGGATGGCTCCAGATCCTGGACTTCCTAGTTATCGTAAGATTTTCTTACCCTCTTTGGGCAAGAGGAGGGGTTACCATTAGAAGTTTTAACTCAGACTTGTGCTGGGGAATTCCCTAAAGCAGTGATGGCAAACCTATAGCAAGGGTGCCAAAGATGGCATGAAGAGCACTCTCTTTGGGCACAAGGTTGCCCTCCACTTCCCCTTTCCCTCCCCCTCTCCACCATGCCTGACATTTTTTCACATCCCCCTTCCTCTGCCCAGCAGCCCAATGGGAGCATACAGTGGGTAAAGTGGCGGCTCACAGGTAGTAGAGCTGGAGGGGAGCAGAGCACTCAGGCCATGCCTTTCCCCCTCTCTCCACTCACTGAGGATGTTTCTCACTTCACTCACTCCCTGTGTGGGGTAAGAGGGGGCAGGGCACATCTGGCACTCTGTGGGGTGGAGGGGCACAGCACATGGTCTGGAGGGTAGGGCATGGTATTCAGTATGGTGGGTGGGGTGAGGGCAGGAGCAGCACTCCTTCTCTAAAGGTTTGCTATCACTGCCCCAAGGATTCAATTCCCTCATTAAGTGGAGGCTTCGCTATTGCAAAATAGGCCCTAAGCTTTCTCTGAGAAGCTGCTGGCTTGATATGAATTGACTCTGTTGGGGAATGAGAACATTCCCATAAAGAGGAGTAATACATTAAGTCCTTCTCCCCTGTTACCTGACCTCCCAGTTTCAGGATTTATATAAGAGAAGGAGAGGGTTTACAGAGGTTGTTGTGGTTTCAGGCCACAAAATCACATGGGCAGCTTCCCTTAGCTGCAGAACGAATAGCATGGACAACATGAAGTGTGGGAATATTTTTATGAATTCCTGGTATGCTTTTGGAAAATGCCATACCACTGAGAAGTAAAAGAAGAAGTTTGATTCATCTTTCAAAGACAGTTTCCATAATTCATTGCTCTACTCATACAAGAGGAATAGACCTCCTATACTTGCTGCTGCTGCTACTGCAAAACAAATGGTCAGAGAAGTTTTCTCTATCCTGATGTCCCTGCAAATTGACATTACTACAGACAAAAGATGAAATTGGAGATGTAAGCAGCAAAAACTTGGAAATAACTCTATAGTGCAAAACAGGTATCTGGGATATTGGTGAATGCAGAAGGTAATCCTTTTCTTCCTAAGAAATTGTTACTCTCAGGCCCACCTAGCAGTTTATGCTAGTAGGTGTTAAGAGACACAGGGCACTGTAAACACAATTAGGAAGGAAAGGACACCTCCTGGCATCACTTTAGATGCTTCTTATATAACTATTAACTGTTCTGACTGAATGATTTTTAATTAATACGCTTTTCAAAGGTGGCATACGGTGGTTGCCTTGTTGCTTATCAAACATTTGAAAATTAGAAAACTGATTTCATTAGTATGTCTAAAGTGGGACAGTTATCCAGGCATGGGCACTTAGATCAGATAGACTCTGATCATGGCTCTCATTTATCTGGTATTGCCCTAATAGTATATGGTAATTTATCTTTTTATCACTCTTCTGATACTCATAGTCATTTTGAGTTTTTTGAGGTGTTGTTCATACTGGTTCACATATAAGAAAAGATATTTAAACTAAGACAGAAGAACAGTTCATAAGATAGTCTGTTGAGCTTATTAATTATGTTAGAAGATACTATTACACTGAAATTAAAATTATTAATTCTGATATTCATAAGACTGATGTGTATACTCAAGACTAAAACATTCCCTGGTAAGTCAAATCGGCAAGAATGTTTCATTCTCAGAAAAGCAAAAAATTTGGAAGTAATTCTAGGGGAAGTGACAGTGTTTTGAGGATATCCTAGAAACCTATGTATTTAAGTTCAATCAAGAAAGACAAAAATATCCATATAAAGGAATATCATCTCTTGGCATCTCAATCCAGTATATAATCTGATGTTTTCTTGATGATAATGCAGAGATTTCAGGGAGATTAGAGCTTTTGAACAGAGAGGATATTGGAATTCTCCCAGTTTTTTAAAAACCAACCCTCTACATTTAATACATTGCTATTTTTCTCCAAGTCTATTGGAAGTTTACATTGTCTCCCAGGTAGGAGAAAAAGCCCATGGATTGTAAATAATCACATCATTAACATACATAGTCAAATAGTTTGCAATTTGAACCAGGCTAGACTCATGGGAAAACATGGAGATTGAATATGTTAGAAAGTTCATAGAAATTCCCCAGAAAGATGGGACTGTTGCTCTTGTAACTCAAAGAGAGCATTCAGTGCCTAGACTTATTCAATTATATTCTATTTCATTTAATAATTTTTTTTACTTTATATTATTCTACTTTACATTTCAACACAGTTGATGCTCTCATGACCATTACTGACTTCAAAGGAACTGAGTCTTTTTTCTTACAGTGATTTTATAGTGACTAAAAATCAGTCTGATCCTATAGTGAAATAGCCTGTTGTCCTTCACTCCACCTCTTCATTGGACCTTTGAGACAAAAGGTGTACTGATATTGGAGCTATCAGGTTTGTAAGACCCAGTCTGAATACCAGCTTGAATATTATGGGGCCACATGTTGTCCTGCTTGCTCAAAGTTTTTTGGGAGACATTACTCAGATTTGCATCAAGATCATCTCATTAATACAGAAGGTCAAATTACATATTACTTGTCCATTGAAACAATAAGAAAATGTCCTGCTTATAGATTTAAGAATCTTCAGATAGGTATGAGGAAAGTAGAAAACAACTGATAACTGTGATTTTTAGTTTTACTCCACCCTGCTTAGTCTTTAGAATTCTAGGAACCAGGAATGTATACACCCCCACTTAAGAATTGGGTGTGGGGGAGGAAGGCCTATGACTGGCATGTGCTAATAAGTGACAAATCAGAAACAACTGAATGACCCCCTAGGCTGTCCTAAGCCAAGCTTAAGCCACCATTGGTACATGTGAGACACAGGAAGTGATGTAAAGAACTGCCTTTATCTTTCACATCACTTCCTGTGAGAGGGGCTTTTGTGGAATTGGGTGGTAAAACTTTACTTGGAGATGCTCTGAAGCGTGGGTCCTGAGACTGCTTTCCTTAGGGACCACATGATGAGTGTTAAGGATGACTTCCCTTTCCCTTTACCCTTCTAAAGGTTCCAACCTCCAAGGAGGTCCTTCATCTTGGAGGAGGCCTCCTAACTGGAAGCCAAGCTAGATTTAATCTTCTGGGAAGGCCCCATTGACTGAGAGGCCTCTGAATTCCCCCTGGCTCAGGCCAGGTCAGAGTAGATCTTTACCCCTTTCCCTCTTTCACCTTCTTAATTTCTTCCTTCTATTGTAAATAAACCACTAAAAAATTCCATTCTGACTTGAGTATTTCATTGGGATTTAGAATTTAAATCCTTGGCAACCACTAAATAATATATTCAGTCTCAACCCAAAAATCTACTCTTAATATAACTCATCCCCTGAAACCAACAGATTTTAAAGACATTGCTTCAGAACATTCCTTATGATTTACTGTGTGTATTTCAGTTTAATTTCTTATGTTCATTCCTGATTTTACTTATTTAATTATTTAAAACCCTTATCTTCTGTCTTAGAATCAATACTATGTATTGGTTCCAAGGTAGAAGAGAGGTAAAAGGCTAGGCAATGAAGGTTAAGCGACTTGCCAAGGGTTACACAGCTAGGAAGTATTTGAGGCCATATTTGAATTCAGGACCTCCCATCTCTAGGTCTGGCTCTCAATCCACTGAGCCACCCAGCTGCCTCCTCTTTCCTGATTTTTTTTTTTTATTTTGATGCCTCTCATATACTTTGGTTTAAATTTATTTATTTATTTATTTTTCTTGTTTGGCTTTTTATTTGATCATTTCCATGCATTTTTCATTAAAGACAAAGATCATTTTCTTTTCCTCCCTCCCACCCCCCGTGGCCGACGTGTGATTCCACTGGTATCATATGTGTTCTTGACTTGAACCCATTGCCATGTTGTTAGTATTTGCATCAGAGTGTTCGCTCCGAGTCTTTCCTCTGTCATGTCCCCTCAACCTCTGTATTCAGGCAGTTGCTTTTTCTCGGTGTTTCTATTCCCTCAGTTTGTCCTCTGCTTTTGGATAGTGTTTTTTTCTCCTTGATCCCTGCAGATTGTGCAGGGACATTACACCACCACTAATGGAGAAGTCCATTACGTTCGATAATACCACAGTGTGTTTGTCTCTGTGTACAATGTTCTCCTGGTTCTGCTCCTCTCGCTCTGCATCACTTCCTGGAGGTTGTTCCAGTTCACATGGAAATCCTCCACTTTATTATTCCTTTGAGCACAATAGTATTCCATCACCAACATATACCACAATTTGTTCAGCCATTCCCCAATTGATGGGCATCTCCTCATTTTCCAATTTTTGGCCACCACAAAGAGCGCAGCTATGAATATTTTTGTACAAGTCTTTTTGTCCATTATCTCTTTGGGGTACAAACCCAGCAGTGCTATGGCTGGATCAAAGGGTAGACATTCTTTTATCGCCCTTTGTGCATAGTTCCAAATTGCCCTCCAGAATGGCTGGATCAGTTCACAACTCCACCAGCAATGAATTAATGTCCCTACTTTGCCACATCCCCTCCAGCATTCATTACTTTCCATAACTGTCATGTTAGCCAATCTGCTAGGTGTGAGGTGATACCTCAGAGTTGTTTTGATTTGCATCTCTCTGATTATAAGAGATGTGGAGCACTTCTTCATGTGCTTATTAATAGTTTTGATTTCTTTATCTGAGAACTGCCTATCCATGTCCCTTGCCCATTTATCAATTGGGGAATGGCTTGATTTTTTGTACAAATGATTTAGCTCTTTATAAATTTGAGTAATTAAACCTTTGTCAGAGGTTTTTATGAAGATTTTTTCCCAACTTGTTGTTTTCCTTCTGATTTTAGTTACATTGCTTTTGTTTGTACAAAAGCCTTTTAATTTGATGTAGTCGAAATTATTTATTTTACATTTTGTGATTCTCTCTATGTCTTGCTTGGTTTTAAAGTCTTTCCCTTCCCAAAGGTCTGACGTGTATACTATTCTGTGTTTACCCAATTTACTTATGGTTTCCTTCTTTATGTTTAATTCACTCACCCATTTTGAATTTATCTTGGTGTAGGGTGTGAGGTGTTGATCAATTCCTAATCTCTCCCACACTGTCTTCCAATTTTCCCAGCAGTTCTTATCAAATAGTGAATTTTTGTCCCAAGACCTGGGATCTTTGGGTTTATCGTATACTATCTGGCTGAGGTCGCTTTCCCCCAGTCTATTCCACTGATCCTCCTTTCTGTCTCTTAGCCAGTACCAAATTGTTTTGATGACTGCTGCTTTGTAATATAGTTTGAGGTCTGGGACTGCTAGGCCCCCCTCATTAGTGTTTTTTTTCATTATTTCCCTGGATATCCTTGATCTTTTGTTATTCCAAATGAACTTTGTTATGGTTTTTTCCAAATCAGTAAAGAAATTTTTTGGGAGTTCCATGGGTATGGCACTAAATAGATAAATAAGTTTGGGCAGGATAGTCATTTTTATTATGTTGGCTCGTCCTACCCATGAGCAGTTAATGTTTTTCCAATTGCTCAAGTCTAGTTTTAGTTGTGTGGCGAGTGTTTTGTAGTTGTGTTCATATAGTTCCTGTGTTTGTCTTGGGAGGTAGATTCCTAGGTATTTTATTTTGTCTAAGGTGATTTTGAATGGGATTTCTCTTTCTAGTTTTTGCTGCTGAGCTGTGTTGGAGAGATATAGAAAAGCTGATGACTTATGTGGGTTTATTTTGTATCCTGCAACTTTGCTAAAGTTGTTGATTATTTCAATTAGCTTTTTGGTTGAATCTCTAGGATTCTTTAAGTAGACCATCATGTCATCTGCAAAAAGTGATAACTTGGTCTCCTCCTTGCCTATTTTGATGCCTTCAATTTCTTTTTCTTCTCTAATTGCTACTGCTAGTGTTTCTAGTACGATGTCAAATAATAGAGGTGATAATGGGCATCCTTGTTTCACTCCTGATCTTATTGGGAATGCATCTAGTTTATCCCCATTGCAAATGATATTAGCTGATGGTTTTAGATATATGCTGTTTATTATTTTTAGGAATGACCCTTCTATTCCTACGCTTTCTAGTGTTTTTAATAGGAATGGGTGTTGTATTTTATCAAAGGCTTTTTCTGCATCTATTGAGATAATCATGTGGTTCTTGTTGGTTTGCTTGTTAATGTGGTCAATTATGTGGATGGTTTTCCTAATATTGAACCAGCCCTGCATCCCTGGTATGAATCCTACTTGATCATGGTGGATGACCCTTCTGATCACTTGCTGAAGTCTTTTTGCTAGTATCCTATTTAAGATTTTTGCATCTATATTCATTAGGGAGATTGGTCTATAGTTTTCTTTCTCTGTTTTTGACCTGCCTGGTTTTGGAATCAGTACCATGTTTGTGTCATAAAAGGAGTTTGGTAGAACTCCCTCTTTGCTTATTATGTCAAATAGTTTGTATAGTATTGGGATTAACTGTTCTCTGAATGTTTGATAGAATTCACTGGTGAATCCATCAGGCCCTGGGGATTTTTTCTTAGGAAGTTCTTTGATGGCTTGGTGGATTTCATTTTCTGATATGGGATTATTTAAGAATTCTATTTCCTCTTCTGTTAGTCTAGGCAGTTTGTATTTTTGTATATATTCATCCATATCACTTAAATTGGTATATTTATTGCCATATAATTGGGCAAAGTAATTTCTAATGATTGCCTTAATTTCCTCTTCCTCAGAGGTGATGTCCCCCTTTTCATCTTTGATGCTGTTAATTTGCTTTTCTTCCTTCCTTTTTTTAATTAGATTGACCAGTACTTTGTCTATTTTGTTTGTTTTTTCAAAGTACCAGCTTCTTGTCTTATTTATTAAATCAATAGTTCTATCACTTTAGATTTTATTAATTTCTCCCTCAATTTTTAGGATTTCTAGTTTGGTTTTCTGCTGGGGGTTTTTAATTTGGTCACTTTCGAGTTTTTTTATTTGCATTTCCAATTGATTGATCTCTGCTCTCCCTAGTTTGTTAATATATGCACTCAGGGATATGAATTTACCTCTGATTACCGCTTTGGCTGCATCCCAAAAGGTTTGAAAGGATGTCTCGCCATTGTCATTTTCCTCGATGAAATTATTAATTGTTTCTATGATTTCTTCTCTAACTAAATGATTTTGGAGTATCATATTGTTTAGTTTCCAATTAGTTTTTGATTTGGTTTTCCATGTACCATTACTGATCGTTATTTTTATTGCCTTGTGGTCTGAAAAGGCTGCATTTATTATTTCTGCTTTTCTGCATTTGTGTGCCATGTTTCTGTGACCTAATGTATGGTCAATCTTTGTGAATGTGCCATGTGGTGCTGAGAAGAAGGTGTATTCCTTTTTATCCCTATTTATTTTTCTCCATATGTCTATTAATTCTAATTTTTCTAAGATTTCATTCACTTCTTTTACCTCTTTCTTATTTATTTTTTGATTTGATTTATCTAAATTTGATAATGGTTGGTTTAAGTCTCCCACTAATATGGTTTTACTGTCTATTTCTTCCTTCAATTCTCCTAGTTTCTCCATTAGAAATTTGGGTGCTATATTATTTGGTGCATATATGTTGATTAGTGATATTTCCTCATTATCTAAAGTCCCTTTTAACAAAATATAATAACCTTCCCTATCCCTTTTGATCAGGTCTATTTTTGCTTTGGCTTTATCAGATATCATGATTGCCACTCCTGCCTTCTTTCTGTCACTTGAGGCCCAGAAGGTCTTACTCCATCCTTTAATTCTGACCTTGTGGGTGTCTACCTGCCTCATGTGTGTTTCTTGGAGACAACATATGGTAGGGTTTTGGATTCTAATCCATTCTTCTATTTGTTTACGTTTTATGGGTGAGTTCATCCCATTCACGTTCAATGTTATGACTGTCACTTGTGGACTCCCTGGCATTTTGATATTCTTCCCTAATTCTAACCTTTCTTCTTCAGCTCTACCTTTTAGTCCAGTGATTTACTTTAAATCAGTCCCCCTTGTATTTCCCTTTCTACCCCCCTCCCTTCTAATTCCCTCCCTTATTTTCCCCTGTAGTCTTTTTAAAAATTCCCCCCCCACCCTCTCCCTCCCTTGTACTGCTTCCCTCCCCACCAGTCTGTTTTTTACCCTTCTACTCCTCTATAGGGCGCAAATCTATTCTCTTCCCCAATGGATTGGATTGTTCTTCCCTCTTTGGGTCAGTTTCAAAGTACGTAAGAGTTGAATATTTCCTATCTCCGACCTCTTTACCCTTCCAGTGTATCGATGTTCTCCCCCCTCCCGCCATGAGCTTCTTTGTGACATATAAATTTACCCCCATTTGTTTCTTTTCCCATTTCTTTTAGTCATAACCTCTTTTCTTTTTTAGCTTTAGTCATGTATATATATATATATATATACATACACATGTATATGTATTTATGCATGCATATCTCTATATACCTATTTATGTCTTGTCCTTTCATCCTATACAGTTTGTCCCTTCCCTCTGAGTATAGTTCTTCTAGCTGCTTAGGTGATAGCAACAGTTTTTAAGAGTTGCCAATGACCTCTTTTCTTATAGGGATACATATCATTTTAACTTATTGAGTCTCTTAAAAAAACCTTTGTTGTTGTTGTTGTTTTTCCCCTCTTTTTTAATTACCTTTTGATGATTCTCTTGAATTCTGTGGTTGGACTTCAAATTTTCTGTTCAGGTCTGGTCTTTTATTTATGAATGCTTGGAATTCCTCTGTTGTGTTAAATGACCATACTTTCCCCTGTAAGAATATAGTCAGTTTTGATGGGTATTTTATTCTTGGCTGTAGGCCTAGTTCCCTTGCTTTCCGGAATATCATATTCCATGCCTTTCGGTCCTTCAGTGTGGATGCAGAAAGATCCTGTGTTATCCTCACCATGTTTCCATGGTGTCTGAATGGTTTCTTTTTGGCAGCTTGTAATACCTGTTCTTTTATCTGATTGTTTTTGAATTTGGCTATAACATTTCTTGGTGTTGTCAGTTGGGGATTAAAAACAGGGGGTGATCTGTGGATTCTTTCAATCTCCACTTTCCCCTCTTGTTCTAGGATTTCGGGACAGTTTTCCTGGATAATTTCCTCTAGTATTATGTCCAGGCTTTTTCTTTTGTCGTGGTCTTCTGGTAGTCCAATTATTCTTAAATTGTCTCTTCTTGAACAATTTTCTAAATCGTCTGTTTTGTGAATGAGATGCTTCACATTTTCCTCAATTTTTTCATTCTTTTTGTTTTGTCTTATAGTGTCCTGCTGCCTTGTGAGGTCACTTGATTCTAGTTGTTTTACTCGGGTTCTTAAAGATTGGATTTCATCTTTGGCTTTTTGGTCGTCTTTTTCCTTCTGGCCTGAGTTTCTTTGAAGATTGTCTTTCATCCTCTTTATCTCGTCTTTCATCTCCTTTGCTTCATCTTTCATCTCCTTTGCCTCATTTTCCAGCTGGATGATTTTGGCTTTCAGGACACTATTTTCTTGTTTTAGTTCAAGTGCCTCTGTTTCCAGATGACTTATCTTAATTTTTAAGTTCTTTTCCCAATTGTCTTCAGCCTCTCTTAGCTGTGTTTTGAGTTCTTCCACAGCCTGTATCCAATTTGCTGGGATTTCTGGTTTATCGTTTGCTGATCTCTCCCCCTCTGTTCCATTTGGTGAGTAGTAGCTGTCTATTGTTGTTTCTTTCTTCTGTTTCTGTTGTTTGTTCAAATTCACCCCTTCTTTCCTCCCTGTATTTGTCTGTGCTCTTGTTCCTCTCATTTTTTTGTTTTTTAGGGACTTCTATCAGTCTCCCCTCTTGGAGCTTTAACAGAGGATCTCTTGGTGTAATCTCTGAGGGAGGGTTGTTGGGGGTTTGAGCTTTCCTGTCCTCTGGAGGCTTTTGATTGGCTTAAAGTTCAGCAGTCAGTGAGGATGGATGGGGAGCCTGGGCTTCCCTGTGTTCTGGAGACTTTTGATGGGATTGAGTTCAGCTTATTTGGGATGGGTTTATTCTGAGTTTTAAACTTCCTGGACGGCTGGAGCAGATATGGAGGATCTCTAAAGCTCTAGCCAGGCTGCCAGGTCTATGCTCCTTCTAGGCTGCCATCTTGACTTCACCTCTAGGTTTCTGTTTTTTCAGAAGACCCAGCTCTCTAAGGGGGGAGGGGTTGTGGCTTGCCTGGACTCTGAGGGCTCCTGATGAGATTAGGTTCAGGTGGTGTGGGCCGAAAGATCCCAGAGCCAAAAAAGGGAAGGGAAAAAAAAAGAAGCAGCCACCTCCTCTTCCACAGCCTGTGTTGAGTGCCCAGAGACTGGCCGAGTTACTTTCAAGGAAAGCTCTTTGGAGCAACCCCTTTGCCAGCCCTGAGTTTTCTGTCCTTTCAGTAGCTCTGAGGGCTCCTGATGGGATTAGGTTCAGCTGGTTCTTTCAGAAGACCCTGCTCTCTAAGGGGGGAGGGGTAGTGGCTTGCCTGGACTCTGATGGCTCCTGATGGGATTAGGTTCAGGTGGTGTGGGCCGAAAGATCCCAGAGCCAAAAAAGGGAAGGGAAAAAAAAAGAAGCAGCCACCTCCTCTTCCTCAGTCTGTGTTGAGTGCCCAGAAACTGGCCCGGGTTACTTTCAAGGTAGGCTCTTCGGAGCCACCCCTTTGCCAGCCCTGAGCCCTCTGTCCTTTCAGTAGCTCTGAGGGCTCCCGATGGGATTGGGCTCAGCTGGTGCCCCGAAGCTGGGACCTCCCCCGAGACCCAGAGGGAAGAACCCAGCCAGGAGGCCACAGGCTTCCCCCTTCTCTCTATGCTTCCCTGCCGTCTGTGTTGGGCGCTCCGGAGACTGGCTCGGGTTGCTTTCAAGGTGAGTCCTCAGAGCCCTGAGGTTCCCGCTGCTGCCTTGGGTTCAGCACTCTGGGTTGGGGGGGATGGGTCCTGGGACCTTCTTTCTGTCTACCCCTTAGATCTGAGTGATCTAGGGTTCTGGCTTTTGGGGTGCGGTACCTTTTGATCCAGGTCCAGGAGGAGGTTTCCCCAGGTCTATCCTGTTGTTCAGCTTGAATTTCGGTGGCCTAGGAGCACTTTGTTTGCGATCGGTATGGAAGGGTTTCGGAGGTCTGAACTTTCGCTGCTTCTACACAGCCATCTTGACCGGAAGTCCTCTTTCCTGATTTTATAAGTATATTGTTCTTTCACTAAGTATGTATTTTAATTATGTAGCTGTAATAAATTCCCTGTAAGCTGTACCTTTTCTTTCAGTTTTAGATGAATAATTGTATAAGTGCATCTTAGTAAGGGAATGCCTCCTTTGGATTATGTGTTGAACCTTAGAGGAATGCTCTCTATGGAAATTACTGTAAACATCTTGTGCCACCCATAGATTATAATGATCTTAGAAAAATGCCTGCATTTTCCTTGGGATCAGAGGAGGGACTGAAGAGAATGAGAATTCCCTGACCCTCTGATTAATCTGGGTTATTGATTAGTAATTATATATTATAAGTACATAGCAAATTGAATGTAATGTATTTAGCTGCTTTTCTCTGTAACTTCATATTAACTGTAATTTCTGTAACTTCTTTTTTTCTATAACTCACTGTGAACCAACATTTTGAAAAGGTGTGGCCCCACCTAGCCCGTGTAGTTTAAGATGAAGGGAATGACTCATAGAATATCCTCCAAGTTACAGGCCAAAAGGCCAGGCCCTCTGGCTGAAGATTTGTGCCTCTTTCCTGACATATTTAGAAGACCTATCTTTGAGAGCTGAGCCTGCAGTCTCTCAGAGTGGAGGGTCCTTCTGTCTAAGTGTGGTGGTCCAGTCAGATAAATGATGAGAGACACTGTATGCTCAATCCCATGTCAGGCATCACACAGTGTTCTGCTATGGCACAGAGGTTGGTTTATTTTATAGGCTCAGTGAGTACATACTTTTCTGACACATATGCATGATCATTTACAGATAATTAGATACATCACAAATTAATAAATAGCTTAATCAACATTTTATGATCATTTACTACAATGTTACAACAAAGATTGAGATAAATGACATGAGCAGGGTGATTCAGATCCCTCCTGACCTAAGGAATGATCAGTTAGGAGAATCATTGTTACTTTTGGTCAGCTTTCACAATCAATCATAATTACTTAGGAGATGGGTAACAAAACATTTTGTAGCTAGGTATGGGGTTAGAGGGTAATTTAAGACAGACCAGAACTGAGATTTTCCTCAGTTTCGAAGTTGTAGATTTGTATATTTCTTGTGCTTGATTCAGGCACTTAGCAAAGTTGCTTGGTTGTTATAAAGATAACAAATCAGTGGAGTGTGTCTGTAGCTTTGTGTTTCAAAGGAATGATTAATTTATCTGTCATGCTTGGCCTGCAATGAGTGTGGAATGTTTAAGTGTGCCTCTACTTGAGAGAGAAGAAAGGGGTAGTAGGTATTGGTTTTTAGATTTTAATTCTGTGATTATAATCTTTGGGGGGTAATAATCTGGGGGGATTATGTATGTGTTAATCCTGTATTTGCTTTCATGTTATTTCTCCTGTATTGGGGAGAAAACAATAACAATTCCATTTAGAGAAAGAAGTCACACAGAGAGGGGTGTTCAGTGGGTGCCTTATTTTCTGGGGGCTGCTTTGCTGTCCCCAGTTTCCCAGACTGTAACTTTGTCAGACAGCAGGGGTGTGATGACTCTCCACAACCTGTAGTATGGAAGACCCAAAGACAAAGTTACTTTGGGCATGTACAGCTGCCTGCCCTCTGTAAGATGGAAGACTTACCACATAAGGCAGTTCCTCTTTACTCTCTAGGACAGCATTGGCAAAGTATTGGCATGTGTGCCAGACCAGCATGGGAGGAACTGCTCCATTCCCCCTCTTCCCAGGGCCCAAGGACACTTTTTGCATGCCCTGCCCCTCTGTCCAGTTGTCCAAAATGAGCACTCCCCCCCCACAGCTCTCTGAAGTTGCAGTTTGGGCATGGAAACTCAAAAATGTTTGCCAGCACTGATGTAGGGCATGTAGGGGCTGGCTGGGAGAGAGTCGTGGGGAGTGTCTTTCCGGAAAAGAGGAGGATTATAATATATAACTGAAGGAAATCCCTCATTCAGATGTCTCATATTATGAGGAAAATCTGTGACCCAGCTTTACTGAGAGACAACAGCCTTTCTCATAAAATCTATTATTAGCTTGGAGCTTTGCTTCTTTGTTTATTTACAGATTGGCTAAAGTATTTATGATGCTCAGGAATCTCCATATTATATAGAGAAGAACACATTTTCTGAATGTGATCTTTTAACTTTGTGTTTGTGTTGTCCTAACTTAATCTGACTCAGTTGACATCACTTGTACTAGCTTTAGTTGATACATAGGGCTTTTTTTTTTTTTCAAATTGGTCAAGTATTTGTCCATCATGAAAAGGTAATATTCAATTTAAACATGAGAGAGAGGGGGAAGTTGGGTAGCTCAGTGGATTAAAAGTCAGGCTCAGAGATGGGAGGTCCTGGGTTCAAATCTGACCTCAGACCCTTCCTAGCTGTGTGGCTCTGGGCAAGTCACTTAACCCCCATTGCCTAGCCTTTATTATTCTTCTGTCTTAGAACAAAGACACAATATTGATTCTAAGATGGAAGGTAAGGGTTTAAATAAAAATGAAAGAGGACAAAAAACTGGAGTTGATTAAATGTATTTTTTGAAAATTTC
This sequence comes from Monodelphis domestica, assembly GCF_027887165.1. Taxonomy (NCBI): domain Eukaryota; kingdom Metazoa; phylum Chordata; class Mammalia; order Didelphimorphia; family Didelphidae; genus Monodelphis; species Monodelphis domestica. The sequence continues at coordinate 397,064,985 of NC_077230.1, read as the reverse complement.
AAATAATTATGACCTTTCTTAAGTTATTCAAATTTTTGAAAGTTGTTTTGACTTTGATCCCTGGAAAAGTTACAGAATGTATAAGTGTAGAAATTTAACACTAGCCTATATCCCTTTATGTGTCACTCCAGGAGAACTTCTAGATCAGTGATGGTGAAACTTTTAGAGACTGAGTGATACTTCTTGCTCCCAGCACACCATGGAGAGGGGAAGGAGAGTGGTCTGAGTGCTCTGCTCCCCTCCAGTTATGTGCCACACTGTGAGCTATGCTACCCTCAAACTTAGCTCTTCTCCAACTCCACCACAAGAATTACCTTCACCACAGACTCAACAGCCTGCTGTCTACCCTGCACCTTCATGCTGCATGTGAGCTACCCACCTTACCCCAGACAGGGGAAGGAGGAAGCCCTCCCATTGAGCTGCTGGGCAGAGGGGCAGGTGATGTGAAAATGTTCTCAGGCACGTGGAGAGGGGGAAGGGAGCAGTGCACCCCGAATCCCTCTGGCTTTCTATTGGCAAACTCTGTGCTGGGGCCACAACATATGTGCTTACAGAGTGTGCTTTGTATGCCCTCTCTGGTACATGTGCCACAGGTTCAACATCACAGCTCTAGATTAAAAAAAAAAAAGAACTTAATCTGATTGAAGCTACAGTTTACTTCTTTCTCTACCCTCTTTTTGAATAGGAATGCAGATGAACCTTTTTGCTTATCTGTAAATAAGTCTCTTAAGATAGTGGAGTAGAGAAAAGTGCACATGCTGTACTCTGTAGTCATTCTAAAAGTCTCATGACTTCTGGCATCTGGCAGACCCTTGTCTCTGGTCCTGAGTGAGGTCAGAGTCCTCCAATTATAGGGGTTTTGGAAAGGGAAATCAAGAAGAGCATAAATTAGCACACTGGGAGAAAGTGGAACCTTTTTCCTGGGAATCCAGAGAGTAGATGCAATTTTTGGCTGATTCTTGGAGGAAAGGAATGGCTGGATACATGTGGCTGGAGGCCTTTTCAATTTCTGGCCTGCTTTTAATTATTTAACAAAGATAATTATAAATTAAGATACAGTCTCCAGAAACTTTTAATCATAACAATAATAAAAAAATATGATTAGTGAACATGTAGAAAAAGAAGTGGTGATCACCAAGAGCAAACCTCATCTTGCTAGACTATCTAATTTCCTTTACTGACATATTTAACAAAGTAGTGGGCCAAAGGAAAGCTGGAGGAAATTACCCACATTTTGGAAAAAATCTTTGGCAAATTCTCTTCCCAGTTTCCATTAAAAGCCAACAGTATAAATAGATGGGTTCAGAATTGGTAGAATTGGGAGATTCATTCATTAAACAAACATTCTTCAAGTGCCTACTATGTGCTAGACATTGTGCTTGTCTCTGGGGAGATGAAAATAAAAACAAACCAATTCATGCTCTTAAGGAACTTATGCTTTGTTGTAGAGAAATAACATATATTAAGAAAATCAAATGCAAAATATTTATAGAGTAGATACAAAACGATTTTGGTAGGAAGGCACTACTAACTGGAGAGATCTAGAAAAGTTCCTTGTAGGCAATAGCCCTTGAGATGATTAGTGAAGGAAGCTCAGAATTTGAAGGAATAGGCAAGAAGGGAGTGTATTCCTGGACTTGGAGAAAGGATATAAAGAGTTTTTTGTTTGTTTGTTTGTTTGTTTTGTGAAGAATAGCAAATAGGGTCCATTGATCTTTATTTTTTTTCTTATTTACTCCAGTTTCTGAAGAGGTGGCCTTTTTCCTTGCTAAGGCCAACTTTTCTATAACTCCTATTTTCTTCTTTAGCATATTGTATCCATAATCACCTCCCATCTCTCTAATTTTCAGTTTCTCCCCTTTCACCAAATCCCATGGACTTAATTATCATCTTTATACAGGTGACTCCCAAGTCTATATATTCATCCTGCCTCACCAACTGCCTATAGTTCTTTCAAATAGATGTCCTATATGTATGTCAAACTCAACATACACCTATCAGAATTCATCATTATTCCTTTCCCCTCCCACCTCCAAATCCACCTCTCTTTTAAATTTCCCTACCAAGGGAATTACCATTTTTCTAGTCTCTCGGGTTTACAATATCATGATAGTCTCACCTCCTCACTTGGACTCACCCTATATATCTAATTGGTTGCCAAATCTTGCCATTTTGATCTCCATGGCACCTTTCACATAAACCTCCTTCTCTTTGCTTATTGAGCCACCACCGTCAATTAAGTTCTCATAACCCTTTCACCTGGATTATTATAATATCCTCCTACCTGGTCTCCCTGACTTAAGTCTCTTCCCACTTTCATCCATTCTCCTCACAGCTACTCAAGTGATCCTAAATTGCAAACCTGACCATTTCATCCCCTACTCAATAAACTTCAGTGGTTCCCCATGACCTCCAGGATCAAATATGAATGGCTCTGTTTGAAAGTCTTGACAACTCGGTCTTTTTCTATCTTTTCAGTCATCATATACTTTATTCTCTTTCATGCATTGTATGGAACATCCAGCCTGGCCTTCTTGTTACATTTGCCACAGAACATTCCATTTTCTTATCTCTGTATGCTATTCTTGGCAGCACTCCAGGCTAACCAGCTTGAGAAAGCCTGCTGAAGTTCAGTGTGAGTATGTACACTTGAAATATTACTCTAAATAAGGGCTTGATTTATTACTTTGTTGATGGTCTAATCTGAAGAAAGTGCTAATGATGCAGATTAAATCTGAAAGTTGTGTGCATACAATTGTTTTTTTTCTAGAGAGCTTGGTGGTTAAACATTTACTAGAACTCTCCTGTATTGTTCTATAAACATTGCTTGAATTCAGTAGCAACTTTTACCCTCAGCAGAAAGATCTGAGAATGAAGTCATCAGACTGGAGGACTGATGACTATAGTTAACAACAGCAGTAGGCATTTATATAACACTTTACAGCTAAAGTGCTTTATATCCATTATTCTAGTGGAGCCTCAAAATTCCCCCAGTTGTTTTTTCCATATAAGACATACTTTCTTTTCGCCTCTGCTCCTTAAGATTCCTTCCTGGTTTCTTTCAAGTCCCAGCTCAAGTTCCACTCTTTGCATGAAATCTTTTCTGGTCCCTATCCAGCTGTAAACTACCTCATATCCCAAGGTTACTTTGTATTTGCAATTTATGTGTTTAGAATAAATCTACTTGCATGTGCTTTTCAGGAAGGAATGTTTGTCTTTTTTTTTTTGTATCACTAGAGTCTAGTAATAGTGCTTGGTAGATACTTAAGGAAAGCATGTTGACTGTTGATGGTTCAGTTTGAATGGAACATAGTACAAGAAGGAAGATAAACTGCAATAAGCCTGGAAATGTAGGCTAAAAATCTGATTCTATGCCTAAAAAGTCACTACAGTGTGCATACATTTTTGACATAGTGATACCACTACTAGGCATATACTGTAAAAAATAGACTCGAATACAGGACTACAATCCCCATGAGCCTTTGCTCCACTTCCCCAGAATGCCTTGTAATCTCACCTGGGCCGAGATCGAGAAGATATTTAAGTTGATTCAAAGGCTTTTGAGGGGTCTTGGTTTTTTTTTGGACTTCCATTTTGGAGCAGAGGCGTCTCTTCCATGATGTGAGGTTATTTGGTCTAGGCCTCTGGCCTAGGCACATGTTTCTTACTTGTATATTCTTAATCTTTAACCTTTAATAAACCTCTAAAAAATATAATACTCCTTGCAGAGAGAAACTAATTTCTACCTGCCTCAGTCTCCCCGTGTTCCCTAAATTTTAATCTTTACAGTTATGGCGACCTAATGGGAAAAAAAAAACTCAATCTTCTGAATTCTTTTCTGATCTTTAATTCAACTTTTAATAGCTAGTGTCTAGAAAATTTTTTTTTTGAGCCATATCTCTCTGGCCAAGGTTTTCTACCCTCGCAAAGCTGCTACAGGCTCCGGACCTGCTGCCCACCCCACCTGGGTCGGCCCCGCCGCTTCCTGCCTGCAGCCTGCAGCCCTGATCGTCCTCACCTGGTACCTGGTCCCGGCCTTGCCCACCCCCGCAGCCGCTCCTGGTCCTGGCCTCTCACCAGCCCGCTGCCTGCCTATTTCTGCACCCCAGACCTTTGAGCACAAGCCCAGCCGGCTCATCACCCAGATCCTTGGAGCAGATCGCTCAGGACTCATTGCGACCAGCTGGTAACAGTATTGGCCACGTGGGCGGAGGGGAGAGACGAGAGGGAAAGGAGACTGGGCAATTTTCCCTTAGGCTAAGCCTCCACGTGGCTGGGGGTATTGGCCACAGGGTGATCAGAGGGGAAAGAGAGAAAAGACTAGAGAGAAGAAACAGACTTTTCAAACAGAAACTTAATAGCAATGGGCTGTTTAAAAGGATTTTTGACTCTTCTGGCAATTTCATTGATTTTGCCTGCCTGTCTGGGAGCAGACTCAGCCCAAAGATTCAACTTTAACTTTGGGGAGGAAAATGGGTGGCCCAGCGAACTGGAAGCCAGGCCCAGAGACGGGAGGTCTCTAGTTAAAATCTGGCCTCCGATGCTTCCCAGCTATGGGGCCCTGGACGGATCCCTTGAACCCCATAGCCTAGCCTTTACTACTCTACCTTCGGACAATAGACATTTAAATGGATAATTAAAAACAAACAAACAAGAAAAAAAAAAAACCCAAGGAACTTTGAAGAGACTAAAGGCTACATTCTAAGGCATTTCAGACTCCAATGGTTTATAAACATCTCTGTATTCTATTGCATTGTTTTGTTTAACATATAACTTTGTGATTTTAAGTTCATATATTACTGGATTGAATATTATTCTGTGAACTGAAGGTTGATTGAATTTATTTTGAATGTACTGAGTTTTAAAATTCTGTTGTTTTTCCCCTATAACTGTGTTGAACAGATATTATTGTGAATAAGCCCATATATGAAAAAACAGCTTTTTTCTATTTTGCTGAGGATAGATGGACTTCAGAACTGGTTATAATTGTATTAACAACCTTTGGAATTTTAATGTGCTAAATACCTCAAATGATTTGATTTTAAGGGTTTTTTAAATATGATTGTTGGAATTTTTTTTAACAATCTGGTTATTTTGCCTGCCCCTACCATGAGGTAAGGCCCATTCTAGTAGCTGAAGTGAAATGTATTTTATAAACCCCAACCTTCCCACATGTAAATGGAAGTTGGGCAGTTAATTTCAGGGCATTTGTACCCTTAAAAAGCCTCTAAAAGGAGCATCCCTTTATTTATACTCTTCAGCTCACTACTTTACTTGCACCAGAATGATATATAGATTTCTTGATTATGTTCTAAACCCAAGATGAGTTTTACTTTGTTTTAAAAAATATGTTTAAATACCAAGGTTGAAGGATTGCTATGTTTGTAAAAATTGTGACAAATGTCCATCAATTCATAGGTTTTAAAAATGTCATACAGCAACTTATGTGAAATATGAAAGTGTGTTTGTTTGCTATTGTAATTAATTGGGCTATTGAGAATTTTGGGGATTTTGTTAACTACATATTTGTACTACTGTATTTTTAAAGATGAAAAAATTGTTAACCTTGTTCAATTCATTTGCCTTCTACTCACAGTGATCATGGCCAAATACAAAGAGGAAATGGATCTCATTTTTTGGTGAGAAAACCTTGTATTTTATATTTTCTTAACTGACAGTGTCAATGATTATAAGCTATACTTTTGAATTTTTTAAAGCTCTTTTATTATTATATTTTTCTTGCATGTGCAATATACTTTTTCAGTTTTTTTATTATTTTTTCTCTCCTTTTTATATTTGAAGCACATGTCACCAGCATTAAGATTTTCTTTAACCTTTTGATTTTTAAGTTTAAGATACATTTGCTAATACATGCCCTAAAAGGCTTGTGACTATAAAATGATGCCACTAATTATTTAAATAAATTATGGGACTTTGCTTAATGATTCTGTCTGATTCCAGGACAAGAGATACACATAAGAGCCATTTCACAGAGCCAAAGAAAGGCCAGTCTAGGATGGATTGATGCACTTCTAGGCCAATACAAAGGTCTTGAACCTAGTGTGAAGACTCGAGGTTACTATGTTTAACATGTGTTAAGACATAGGCTTTCCTTGTATCCACACTCACCCTGAAGATACTCACAGAGGAGTATCCCCAAACCTTGGCTCCTACTTGGCTTCTATAATCTGGTCCCTTTCTTTTCTGCCTCTTAATGTGTGGTACCTTTCTGTAGTCCTGGCACTGATTGGGTAAATGCATCATTACTTAGATCATTTTGATGGGGCCCTGATTGAAGGACCTGTTATAGATTTATTTTTCTTCTACTTGGAATTTTTACACATAAGACTTTGATAGTCTATATTTTCATCCAGAAATTTTTCTTTTCTTTTGGATTTTCTGGTGTCTTTTTAATATCTCTTGCCAATTGATTCATATACCTCATACCTCAGCCATGCATCCCTAACTGATTCTGAATCTTTCAATCACCCTCTTAACGGGGGGAATGTAAAAAAATATCATTTAAATTGCAAAGTTTAAATTCCTTTTGAGAAGAATTTTAGGTAAAGAAGATGCCACCTCTCTGAATCCAGAACTGAACTGTTGGAGAAGCCACCATGAAGAAGCCTCCAGACCACAAGCTGCACAAAATGAACTTTGGGTGTGGTTAATGAACATTTATTTGCATGCATACTTTCATGCCAAAGGGGACTTCCCCCTAACTGGCTTTCTGTCAATGCGTCCAGTAATTATTGGTTTTATTCTTTTCTTTCTCTTATCCTCAATTGTTGTAATCTTTAAATTGATTATGTTTTCATGATCCTTTGGAAAAAAATTAATTTTTTGCAAACGATCAAAGGGGGGAATGTAAAAAATAGACTCGAATACAGGACTACAATCCCCATGAGCCTTTGCTCCACTTCCCCAGAATGCCTTGTAATCTCACCTGGGCCGAGATCGAGAAGATATTTAAGTTGATTCAAAGGCTTTTGAGGGGTCTTGGTTTTTTTTTGGACTTCCGTTTTGGAGCAGAGGCGTCTCTTCCATGATGTGAGGTTATTTGGTCTAGGCCTCTGGCCTAGGCACATGTTTCTTACTTGTATATTCTTAATCTTTAACCTTTAATAAACCTCTAAAAATATAATACTCCTTGCAGAGAGAAACAAATTTCTACCTGCCTCAGTCTCCCCATATTCCATAAATTTTAATCGTTACAATACTTTATAGAGATCAAAAGAAGAGAAAAAGGGCATATGCTTACAAGATTATTTTTTGTAGTTTTATGTAGTTTTAGTATGTAGTTTGTAGTATTATGATAATTTTTATTTCCTTTTATTAGTTTTTATTATATGAGGCTCAGAGACATTTGTCCTGGATATCTGACTGACCAAAGCCTGTCTCCTATTAATAGTGACCCCACCTGGCTAAAACCTGACTCATGAATGAATAGTATTAAGGGAAAATTTTTTACACTGTTGAGAAAAGAAACTAAAAGCGAGGAAAAAGAGGATTCCATCTACAAATTTTAAATTAAAAATATAAAAAATAAGATATTTGTAAAGTGCAAACCTTAAGTTACTAAATACATGTTTATAATAATAATGATTATATTCTTGGTTGTCAATTTTTTCTGCCTCAATATATCCTATTTCAACCTTTTCTTTCATTTATAACATTGCTAAATAATGTTGCGCCATCTTGATTATGATTACTCAGCATTAAATTCCATTCTTTCCTGGCTGCCCTCCTTTGGACTTCATCATGCCTTGGGGGTTAGGAGATCCACATCTCCTTTTTCAGATTCTTTTTACATGTTGTTCTCAGCCAGAGTAGAGAGGGGGAGGAGAATGGCCCAACCACCTGTGAGCTGCCCACCTTATCCACTGTGTGCTAGCTCCCATTGGACTACTGGGCAGAGGGGCAGGTGACATGAGAAAATGCCATTAGGCATGGTGGAGAGGGGGAAGGGAGCAGCTCTTCCTGAGCCCATCTGCCTTTCTAATAATAACAAATCCTGGGGGTGGGGGTTGGGAATGAGGGTGGCCAAGTGCTCACAGGGATCACTCTGCATGCTATCTTTGATAACTGTGCCATAATGGGTTCACAATCACTGATCTATAATATCAAGTGCAATGAAGAAAAGATGTAAGTTCAAAGTGGGAATAGCACTTTCAAATCTCAAACTACATCAAAAGCAGCACTAATCAAAATCATCTGGGTCATGGTTAAAAAATTGAGACAGATGAATGGAACAGACCAAACAAAAGACAATCAGAAACAACAAAACTCAATAATACAGAGTTTGATAAAGTGGAAAACATAAGGTACCTAGGAAAAAATTTCCTCTTTGATAAAAAATTCTGGCAAAACTGGAAAGCAGTCTGGCAGAAATTTTGCTAAACCAGCACCTTACACCACATTCCATAATACATTTTAAATGGATATATGGACTTAATAATTAAAGTATTAAAAAAGTAGAAGAGAAACAGATAGTGTACCTCTTAACAGCTATGGGTAAGAGATGTATTAACTAAACAAGAGATAGAGACAATTAGAAAAGATAAAAATGATAACTGATCACTTAAAACTGAAAAATGTCTACCCAGGCACAAATAATGCATCTTGGATAAGAAGGGGAGTGGTCCAATAGGAAACAGTATATGTAAAAATTATCTGGTTAGGGTTTGGCATCCAAGATATACAAATAATTAATAAATATGAAAGACTAACAGTGATTCTCCAGTAGAAGAATGGTCAAAGGATTTAAAAAGTTCTCAAAAGAAGAACTACAAAGTATTCACAACCATTTGGAAAAAATGCTCCAAATCAACAGCAAAAAAAGAAATGAAAATCAAAACAACTCTGATTTTTTTTATCTTATGCCTTCACAACTGGCAAAAAATAACCAAAAATGGCAACATTAAATATTGGAGTGATTGTGGAAATAAAATCTCATTAATAGATTGTTGTGGAAGCCTGTAAAAAGGTATAATCATTTTGGAAAGTAAATTGGAATTATGAAAATAAAGTGACTAATAATCATACCCTTTGAACCAGAGACTTCGTTACTGAGCTCATATACTAGGAGACCATTGATAAGGGGGGAAAATCCTCACATACTTCAAAATATTTATTGTAGCACTTTTTGTGATACTAAGCATTGTAAATAAAGTAGATACTCCTCAATTGGGGAATGGCTAAACAAATTGTGTTACATGAATATAGTGGAATATTACTAAGTTGTAAGAAATTATGTGTGCAAATATAGAGAAGCATGAAAAGACCTATAAAAAAACAGGTGCTCAGTGAAACAGAGCCAAGAAAACAATATGGATAGTAACTATAATAATGTAAGGGGAAAGGACAATGACTTAACCAAAAAAAAATAATCTGTGTAACAAAATTATTAAGATCAAGAAGCAGGATTTGCAGAGATATGAGAAGATACTCCCAACCTACTCCTTCATGGAGTCAGGGGATTAATATTCGTTTATATGTTTTCAGACTTTCTCAACATGCAGATCAGTTGTGCTAACTTTATTGTTCTTAAAAAAAACAATTTATCAAATGGGATAGCTCTTGAAAGGGGGAGAGTGAAGAATACATGGGATATTATGGTATATAAGAAACAGAAAAAACAATAAAAATTTATTTTTAAAAAACAGACTGTGTATACAGTGAAAAGTTAGATTTGATAGTCTCTGTGGGCCCCCAGCTCTAGAGCTATAATTTTAGATCTTATGAATGACTAGTTCAAGACTTTGTAGCTTTCCTTCCAATGTACTAAGAGTGAATTTCCTTTGGGGTTAATGTTCCCTAACAAATTCTGATCCAGGAGAGGCTGGGCTTCACTTAGGATACTGATTTCACCTAGCTGTCCTGCATTTTTGGAATTCTCTCCTTTCTCAGTTCTACCACCTTATTTCCTTTCATATTTCATCTAAAATCTCAACTTTTTCAAGAAGCCATTCCCTACCTTCCTTAATTCTAGTGTGTTCCCTCTAATGACTATCTCCAATTTATCCTGTTTGATCTTAGTTGCTCACATGTTGTCTCCCTCATTAGACTGGGAGCTATCATTGTTTTGCAAGAATTATCTTTTGTCTTTCTTCATATCACTCAATATTTAGTACAGTATCTGACACTGGGTAAGCAATTAAAACTTCATGACTGTGGATTGATTGACTCATTCAATCAGGTTGTTCTGGTCTAATTCATTCAGGAGAAATGAATCTTAAAGACTTGGCAAAGCTATTGCCTGTAGGGAAACGGGGCAAAGAAACAAGAGGGTGGGAACTTATAAATATGACACCAGCTCCTGTCAAAGACTTTCCAAAGAGAAGCTCCCTCTCAGCCTCACTCTCAGGCAAAGAAGTGTGATGACCTTGCTGCTCTTCCTCATCCTGGCAGTTTGCCTCTTTAACCTGGGAATTGTACTATGGGTGATCTATGAGCATTTCTTTAACACAGATATCCCTGCTGCCATTGGCCACACAGTTAAGCTCCGCATCCTACACTGTCTATTTCTACTGATGTTGACTTGGGTGAGTTTACTCCTTTACCTCTCAGACCCTGCTAAGGTGTTGGTTTCTGTGAGTTGAAGGGCAGGGCCTAGAGAAAGCAAATAATAAGTAATGTAGCAGACCCTAAGCCAAGGAAGGGCCTTCTTGGAGGATTGCGAGGCCTTGGGTAACCCCACAGTATTCAAATTGCTATATTTGGAATACCTTGTTCTCTGATGAAGAGTTTCAAGCAAATGGTTATAATGTTTGTTTTTGAATATAGGGAGGTGTGACAAGGAAATCACTTTAAAAGACTGATATATATTAATTTAAGGTCGCCAAGGAATTTAGCTATGTAATTCCTAAATGAAAACTCAAGTCAGCAGTCAACCTTTTATGGAGTTTAATTACAAACAGGAGGAAGAAAGGTATTAGAGATAAAGAGAGAGAGGGAGAGAGAAAGGGGAGAGAAGGGAATGGGGCTTAAATACCCCCTCTGTTTAGGCTGGGCCAAAAGGCCCAAGCCCTTAGATAGCTGAGGCAAAGGAAAGAGATCAGTCCCTATCACTCATGTGACCAAAATGGAGAAACAGTCTCAGGGGCCTCCACCTCCACCTTCCTTCAGAGCAAGCTTCTCAGAGCACCTCTCCAACCAACCCCCCTAGTCCTCAGACCCCTCTATCTTTAAGGAAACCATCCAAGTTCCCTCCCCTCAGTTCTCACATCTACCAATCACTGTCCATGTCTTCCCTGTGCCAATGGTGGCTCTACCTTAACTCAGGACCGCCCAGAGGTCTGTGGCTTTGCACATGTCTGTTGAAGGTCATATTCTCAAATAATTAAATCTTGATCCTTTGCTGCAGCCCTTCCTAAATCCTGTTACCCTGAGTATGGTGGAGATTGGAATAATTAAATTTTGATCTATGCTGCAGCCCTTCCTAAATCCTGTTAGGACTGAGTAGGGTGGAGATTGTATCAATTCTAAAATCAATCATGACTCAAAGAACTTCCTGTTATATGCTTAAGCATAGGTCAAAGCCCTTTCCATTGTTCAGCAGAAGGTTTCTGTCCTAAAGTAATCTTAGGTAGGGAGGAGAAGGACCCTCCCTACCTAATGTTGGAAATGGGGAAATTTCCAACATTCATAAGTCTAAGAAATTTTAAGGTTTACAATCCCCCCTGATGATCATTGGGAGACTAGTCTCCCCATTGATCATTTTAACATAATCATTTTGTAGTTCTAAATTCACTTCTAAGTATAGATATACACAATATTCAATTTTCTAAGAGAAATTAGAATAGTGAGAGAGGAAATAGAAAAGAAAAGAAAGCAAAACCAATGTTTTGCTAGGCGCATTGACAGAAAGCCAAATTAGGGGCAGTCCCTTTTGGCATAAATGTGTACAGTTACAATAAATGTTCAATCAAAAGTTCAGTCCAATCAATCACATCCAAAGTTCATTCTTGATCTTCTTGATGAAGTATAGGTTTTCGGCATCTTTCTGCAACAGTTCATTCTCTGGATATAAAAATTTCAAGCTTTTTTCTTGAAGATCTTTTCTTGAACAGAATCAAAATCTTTGATTTTTATAACAGTAAAATCTTAAACAAAAATCAAAATTCTTGGATTTTTATAAAAATACAATCTCAAACAAACAAAAATTCAAAAAAAATATTCTTAGATTTTAAATTAAAATACAATCCCCCCTGAAGTAAGTATTAAAAAAATATCAAGTTTAGCTCAAAATGCAATGTTCAGTTATGGAGGTGTATGTGTCAATTATCAAAAGAATAGAAAAATAATCAAAAACATAAGAAAAATTCAAAATATGCCTTGTATAGGTCCAGTTTAAAATAATTTCTATCCCACAAGTATGTAGGACAGAATGCAGTAATATTTCACGTAGCCATTTGTAGCCAAGACTACAGGAAGTTGCCATAATATAAGAAGAAAAGAATTAGAATTCTATTTTGATGGGGAAATGTCATTCCCTCATCTGATTTTTTTTTTCCATTCAGGGATATAGGGAGCCAGCATGATAGTCAAGCTTTGTACTTGTTTGAGTACTTCGTAAAGAGTGTAGATACAAGGAAGTCCTACGACTTAAACATAAGTTAAGCGTCGCAACCTCGAGTCTCACTTTAATATTTCTTGTGTGCTCTATTGGCACTATCCAGGTTTAGTCTGTGCTCCTTGTTTTTATCCCTTTTCCTGGAATCAGACACAAACATTAATCACAGTCCTATAATATTTTATCAATAAATGGCAGGTTCCCATAGTTTCAAGCTTTTAGGCATATATTGATATTATAGCAAGAGTATATATATTAACTTGTATTACTGTAGGAAAAAATAATATTAATATTAATTATGTGTACCTTCAGTACAAAAAATGAGAAAAAATCAAATATTCTGATCAAAAAATAAAAGAAAAGAAATAAGAAAAAAAATCAGTAATTCAATGTGTTCTTGAAAAAACAGCATCCATTTGTCTATGGATTATTATCTCCAATTCATATGATAAGATAGAGTCATAATTCATATGATAGGATAGAGTCAATCAGTCTCAGCAGAAGATGCTTTCTTCACATTTGAGCAGTGATTCCAAGAGTCCCTTTCTCCAATCTTTATAGATGTTGGAGTAGTTAATAATATTTGGAATGGTCCTTCCCATGAAGGTTGAGTTGCTCCAGTTCGCTTGAAATTCTTGATATAAACTTTATCTCCTGGGTTCAGGTCATGCAGAGAAAAATCTAATGGTCTGGCTTGTACTGCAGCTCCGGATTCATGAAGTTCACGTAATTTGTGCTGTAACTCCTGTATATAGGAAGCAATAGTAATATCTCCCCCTAATAGCGATGTATAAGCCGGGGAGAAAGGCTTAGCCTGTATAGGCGGATGTCCAAAAAGCATCTCAAATGGTGAAATATGTAAGTCTCCTCTAGGCCTGCTTCTAAGATAAAATAGGGCCAGAGGGAGAATTTCAGGCCATTTTAAATGGGTCTCAGTGCATAATTTGCCAATCATAGTCTTAAGTTCTTTATTCATCCTCTCCACTTGGCCTGAGCTCTGGGGGTGATATGGAACATGGATTTTTGGAGTTATCCCCAAACAAGAATATATTTGGTTTAAGACAGAATCAGTAAAATGACTCCCTCTATCGGAGTCAATACGTGCTGGCAGGCCAAAACGAGGAATAATTTCTTTTAAAAGTATCTTTGCAACAAAATCTGCTGTGGCTCGGGTCGTAGGAAATGCTTCCGGCCATCTGGTTAGTTGATCTACAATTACTAGACAAAATTTATAACGTCCAGCCTTTGGCATCGTTATGAAATCTATCTGTAGATGTTCAAAAGGTGTGTAAGCCAGAGGACGTCCCCCAAAGGCTTTTCCACGAAATGCATGTTGGTTATATGCCTGGCAGAAAGGGCAGGCTGAACATACTTTAGAGGCTATAGTAGTTATACCAGGGGCTATCCATACTCTCTTGACAGAGTCCACGATGCCCTGGGTGCCAAAATGACCATTTTTATGAATAGATTGGCAAATTTGGTTATAGAAACTTCTAGGGAGCAGGGGTTTTCCTTCAGATGACACCCATACTCCATTAATTTGTTTTGCTTTAAATTTTTGTTTCCATTTTTCCACTTCCTTTTCATTATAGGAAAGTGATAAATTTAAATTATCAGTGGTTGTTAATGTTAAAATTAATCCAGGTCCTTCTATGGCTGCTAGTTTTGCAGCGCCATCTGCTTGATCGTTTCCTCTAGAGACAGGGTCAGTGCCACCTGTATGGGCAGAGCAATGAACTACAGCTAGGGCTTTAGGTAGTTTGAGAGCAGAAAGAACTTCATTAATAATTTCAGCATTAGCTGGAATATCTTACTCCAGGCTCTCTGACCTTTTAATGTAAAAATTGATAAATCTTGTGTTTTTCTGACTATGGCTCCATGATATTGGAACTGTTTTTTTTTTTTGGCCTACTTATAATATTTTCTTCTTGATTTAGGAGTTCAGGAATTTGTCTATAATATTCCTGGGAGCTTTCATTCTGGGATTTATTTCAGGAGTTGATTGATTGACTTTTATTATATCCTTGGTTCTAGAATACCAGGAAAGTTTCTCTTGATAATTTCCTGAAAGATGATGTCTAGGTTATATTTTGATTATTGCTTTCAGGAAGTCCAATGATCTCTCCTGAATATATTTTCCAGCTCAGTTTCCCCAATGTTTTCCAATGAGATATTTCACATTTTATTCTATTTTTTAATCCTTTTGACTTTTCCTGATTTTTTTTTTGATGTTCTACTTGCCCAATTCTAATTTTTAAATCATTTTGTTCTCCAGTGAGATTTTGTACCTCCTTTTTTTCATTTGGCTAATTCTACTTTTTAAGAAATTTTTTCCTCAGTGAATTTTTATACATTGTTTCCCATGTGGCCAATTCTGCCTTTTAAAGAGTTCTCTTCAATGGATTTTTGTGCCTCTTTTCAATTGGCCTATTTTGTTTTTTAAGAGTCATTTTCTTTAGTATTTTTTGTGGCTCCTTTAGCAACCTTGTCTACTTTTTTTCTTGATTTTCCTATATCACTCTAATTTACTTTCCCAATTTTTCTCATATTGTCTTATTTGATTTTTTAAAAAAAACTTTTTTGAGTTCCTATAGGAATTCTTTTTGGATTTGAGACTAATTCATATTTTTCCTAGAGGCTTTGGATTCAGTAGTATTGATTTTGTTGTCTTCTGAATTTCTGTTTTGGTCTTCCCCTTACTAAAATAACTTTCTATGTTGAGTTTCCTTTTTTTGTTGTTTGCTCATTTTCCAGACTTTTTCTTGTCTTTTAACTTTAAAAAATTGGCATGCTCTATTCCTGTGGTGAAGGGAGCACTATCCTAAGCTTTAGTTTTTCTTTGCACAGTTGCCTTCAGAGCAGGCTCTGGTGATCTATAAGTTTTCAGTTCTTCTAAGATGATGCAATCTAAGGAGAGGTGTTTTTTAATACTCTTTGGCCTGTGCTGTGATTTTTGAGAGACCACAGCTCCCCTTTTCCACCCTGGAACTGTGACCTGGGGGGCTCTGCTCCTCTTTGGCCACCAGTGTAGGTGTGTGCTAGTGTTCCTCTTCACCCTAGGACTGTGACCCAGGACTACAACCTGGATCTATGTGGGAGCAATGCAACAGAGCCCTACATCCAGATTTAGAAAAGGGACTGTTGTAATGTCCTTCTAAGCAGTTGTCCAACCTCTGTTCCCATCTATGGCTAAGAACTCTAGGAGTCATTATTGCTGATTTAGTCACCCCACAGGCCTGCATGGCCTTGTCAAGGTGGGGCCTGCCTTGGCTTGATGATCTGCCTTCACTCCCACCTTAGTGCAATAGACTTTTTGAGCCAAACTTTTAAGTTATCTTGGGCTAAAAACCTGCTTCACCCTGTTCTTTTGGGTGTTCTGCCACTTCTGAATTTGTTTTGAGAAGTTATACTAAAGTTGTTTGGAGGGTAATTTGGTAGAGTTTAGTGGGTCAGCATATTTCCTCTGTCATATTGGCTCTGTTGAAATCCCTACTTTTCAAAGATTCAGTCATCAGTACTCAAACATGCAAAATATGTAAAAGTTATCTCAAAAGGAAGTGGTGGTGTTTACAAAGGAAAAACACATCTGAAGAGAGAGAGAGAGAGAGAGAGAGAGAGAGAGAGAGAGAGAGAGAGAGAGAGAGAGAGAGAGAGAGAGAGATTGAATAACTAAAGTTAAAATATGCAATAATGAAAGTCTATGATGGATAATTTCCCCAGGGGGTCCCCACAAATGTGAAGGGACCAATTTTATCTTAATTGAAGTCTCACATGTAGCATGTATTAACTCTGTGTCTCCTTATCCCAAATCTTGATGAATGAGCTAGGTCCTACAAAGCAAAAGTATATCTGCCCATCAGGGTTCAAAGGGTACTCCTTAGAAGTCAGTGGTGATTTTAATTCTGTTAGTTAAAGCCCTAAACCAGTGTTTTTTCAATAATGCCAACTACAAGTAAATAACCTGCCAGTTTGACTTGACCCATTAAAATAATTAGTTTTTATAATGGGATTTTAATGAAAAAAAAGGCAAGAAAAGCTATCCAAATATTCCCCTCTTTCTCCAATGTACATCCTGGCTAACCACTTGGCAAATGTGTGATGTTTGTTAAGTAGAGAATAGTGAGGGGGAATGGATGGATCTGTAAAAAGCAGTCACTAGTACTAGAAAAATAATTTTAAACGTACAAAGATGACATCACAGAACTAGAACCAGGAAGTGACTGTGATTATAATTGGCCAGAATGATCCAGAAATGCTTGAAAAGTCTTTATCTGTCTTTTTGACTTTCCCTTTTCCCCTTTCCCCTAATAGGCGAAGATTTGTGAAAAACTGGGAATCTGCTCAAAGTTAACATTTATTCGCTTTGTACTTCTTAGTCTGCCAGTCAAGGAGGACCCAAAGCTTGTGGTAAAGAATTTATGCTTTGGGACAGTACCTGTGAGGTTGTATCAGCCAAAGGCAAGATCTGCAAGCCTCAGGAAAGGAATTATCTTCATCCATGGAGGGGGTATGCTTATTGGGAGCCTGGGTAAGATCACATTTTCCTTGGCCTCTTAAAAGGATCAGATCCACATAGGCATTGCTCCCCTTATGTTGGTCACATTGGAAGCATTCTGATGCTTTGGGAAGTGTTAAATTGTAACTTTCTTCCATTGGGTAAAAAAGCTAAATGCTTTCTAAAGCTAAAAAGAACCCACATAATACTAGATTTGATATGCTGATTGATCTAACCAGACTTAATGGCTGGTTCATCATACCCAGAGTGCTATCATTATTTACTTCCACTTCTTTGTTTTCCTGGCTTGCTTCAAGACTCAGTTAAAATCATACCTTCTGTAGCAGGTTTTCTTGATTCTCCTTTCTACTCTCCCAGCCCCAAAGTGATATGATATTTGATGTTGTTGCTGCTGAATCATTGAGTTATGACCAACTTTTTGTGAAGCTATGGACTATATAGCTCACCAGGCCCTTCTATATTTCACTATATCCTTCTATCTTTCACTATATATCACTATATCCTGAAGGGTGTCCAACCTCATATTCATTGCTTCCCTGACACTATATATACATCTCAATCTTAAACCAATCAGTTGGGGTGGGCAATCTTCTGAGTATGATGAAAAAACAAAAAACTTCCCTTTAAGGCCTTAAAACCCAAGGTTTCCATATCAACTAGTGAAAAAAAGAAAAAAAGTAGTCAAATCAATGAAAGGATTTCCTCTTTTTCACAAAGGCCATACAACCAGTTAAACTTAAAAAGAATCAATTACCTAAAACTGGTTATATTTTGCCTAGATATTCTAAGATCATGTAGGTCTACCCTGCCAAGTATTATCCTTTTAAAGAAACATGAAAGATAGAATTATACAAAGAACTATCTAGAGATTTCACAAGATGAAACAGACTCATGAAGTTGAGTTAAATATGTGTATTACCAATGTGTGGTACACCATTTTGTACCTGGTGTGTACTGGGGTTGCAGGATAAAGAGCGTGGGAGAAGAGCAGTAGGGGCTAGCGGTGGTGGAAGATGGAGAAAGGGAGAGAGAAGCTTGCTCCATATTCTACTAATGAAACCTCTTTATTTTCCAGACATCTACCACAGCACATGCTGCTTCCTGGCTAGGGAAACTAACTCAGTGGTTCTATCAATTAGGTGAGTAAGGAGAAAAGTAAGTAGGAAGGGAAGTAGTCAGGTGGGCAGGTAGTAGAAAATGGAGGGAGGAGAAGGGAGGGCCTAAAAACAATCAAAGAGGGAGAATCCTTTTTCTTAGACTAAGGGTTCTTAACCTAGGGTCCATGAACTTAAAAAAAAATTCAAAATAATTATTTATTTCAAAATAATATATTGCAAAATAAATAGTTGTGTATGTATTTTACTTAATGAATTCATAAATATTCTGAGAAGTTCATAGGCTTCACCAGGCTGCTAAAAGGCTCTGTGACATAAAAATGGTTATGTTTCATTTGTTATGAGCAAATAAGCTTGATAAGGGGCAACCTAAGAGAATGGGGGAATATTTTATAGGTGACAAATATGGTACCTAATAGTCACTCTTCTTTATGATTGGAAAGCTAGGAAAAATTTTAGCTAGCACAATTTATTATATCTTTGAGTCTGTAGAATTTATTTACTTGAAACATTTCATTTTGATATACTAGTTACTTCCTGATAAATACTCTACAATGGTCTAATATAGCCATTAAAATTATATGTACATGTAACTTTCCATTCAGAATTCGTTGGGTCCTGCTTTTTTTGCTCTGCATCAGTTCATAGAAATTTTCACTGTGTTTCTTTGAACTCACAGTGATCATTCCAATAATGCATTGCATTCATAGACCACATTTTACTCTCTGTAGCCTCATTCAGATCGGTAGCTCTAGGCTACATCTAGATACAATTGCCTTCCCCAATTCTTGTGCCAGCTACATGTGGTCTCTGGATCACTAAGCCACAATCTTGGTCTAACCCTGTGAAGAAGGTGTCAAAGCCAAGTTCAGCTTGCTTACCTAACACTTTTTCCTACTGTTATATCTGCTCCTACTGGATGACCATTACCTCAGAGAATGGGTGTGTGGCGAGGACTTTCCCTGACAAGTGGAGGGGTGGTGAGGATGGATCTCACTGTGTGGCTCAAAGGGAGACAAAGTAGACATTTCTAGCCTCTTCTTCCTCCACTCCCCCCAAGGGATACTTTATTGGGAAGCACAAAGTTGGAGCCAGAAGCTTGGTCACTCTGATCTTAGGTTAATGATCATACTGAGGAATGATCATACAATGTGATCATACTGAGGAATTAGTTTTCAGTCCTCTGCATGAAATGCACTATGTGAGGCAAGACACCAGTATTTTTCTGAGTGGAAAAGGTGGAATTATAGTAATTAACCTCTTTTCTGCAAGATCAAAATAGCTGTTGGTAGTCCAGGGAGAATAGAAGGCTGTAAATGAAAAGAAAGACATGGAATTTGCCATACATAATTAACTCTAGGTTTGAAAATTCAGTTTATTCACTCTCTTCAAACTTAATCTATAGTTTGGTTATGTTGTTACCAGATACACTAACAACATATTTAAATGTACCTTTGGTCAATAGTACTAAATTAAATTAATCAGTAAGCAGTAAGGGTCAGTTTAGGTGTGTTAGTGGATTGAGAGCCCGGCCTAGAGATGGGTGGTCCTGGGTTCGAATCTGACCTCAGACACTTCCCAGCTGTGTGACCCTGGACAAGTCACTTAACCTCCACTGCCTAGCCCTTACCACTCTTTCTGCCTTGTAACCAATACACAGTATTGATTCTAACAAGGAAGGTGAGGGTTTAAACTTTTAAAAAAATCAATAACCATTGACTAGATGTGTGACATAAATCTATCATCCTTGCCTTCATAACTTTTTTCTCAGAAACAAAAAAAAAAAACAAAAACAAAAGGAAAACAGCAGCATGCTGACTTTTATAACAAAATCCTTTCCAGTCACAAGACAGATCCTTTCGGGGCAGAAGGAGGCTATTTTTCATTTTGTCTTTTTTTAATTTCTCCCATTCACATTAGCTCTTGGATAGCCAGAGTGCACACCTTATAGTTGAACAGTGTGGTCTAGTGGAAAGAGTACTATATTTCACACAAGAACTGGCTCAGTACAAGCTTTTCCATTTCTTGACTGCTTGATCTTAGCCACGACACTTCCCTTTCTGGGTCTGTTTACTTGTCCATACACAAACATGACCCACTCAGCCTCTGGAGTATAAGTTCTTGAGGTCAAGAACAGTTTGATTTTTATCTTTGCATCTACATTGATGAGCACAGTACCAAGAACATAATAGACATTCAATATATGAACCACAGATTTTCAAACTTATAACCTTGGAGTCATCAAATCCAATCCCCTTCATTTTACAGATATGGAAATTACACCCTAGAAAACCAAGTGACTTACCCTAGGCCCCACAGGTAGCAAGTAGCAAAAACAGTATTCAAACAACAAACTCTAATACCAACTCTGCTGAATTCTGTAAGATGAGGTGATTGGATTAGGGCAGGAATTTCTAGCCTGTTTTTGCCTGTTTGACATAACCCCTAAGGCAGTCTATGGAAGCCTATGGACCTCTTCTCTAAATAACATTTTAAAAGTAATTCAAAGAAATGTCAAATTTCACTTAAAGGTAAGTAAAAATAAAAATGTAATTTTCTCCATTAAAATTCAGAGACCTCCTAAAATCTATCCATGGAATCCTATGGTACTGAAGTTCTCTGAGGTTCATTTAGTGTTCACTTCCTATCATTCTTATGTAGATAAGAACTTTTAAAGATGGCCTCAGAACACCAATTAAGCTGATTTCTTGACCTCCTAATCCCCTCACCTACTCACAAGGCATGCTTTTCCCCTCTTCTTTAGTTACCGCCTGGCTCCAGAGCACAGGAACCCTTCTGGTTTAAATGACTGCATGGCTGCTTCTGTCCATTTCTTGAGGAACCTGGAGACTTATGGAGTGGATCCATTTTATGTCACCTTCTGTGGTGACAGTGCTGGAGGAACAATGGTGGCTTCTATTTGCCAAACGCTTGTGACCAAACCAGACCTCCCCAAGATAAGAGCTCAGATTCTGATCTATCCCTTTATGCAGGCAATTAATTTACAGCTGCCTTCCCACCAACGTTATAAAAATACCTTATTCCTCAATCAGAAAATCTTCCTCTTCTGTGTATTCCAATATTTTGATATTGATATCCTTTGGAAAACTGCTCTCCTGAATGGTGCCCATCTACCCCTTGAGATGCGGGATAAGTGTGAGGAAAGGGTGGGTGTCCACAACATCCCTGAGCGATTCAAACAGGAAGGCTACCAGCCCAAGTCTCCTGGCCCTTTTGATGAGAATGTTTACCTGGAAACTAGTCAGATCTTCTGGGCAATGAATTCACCCCTATTTGCTGACAAGGACATCATTGCCCGACTCCCTGAGACCTTGCTTGTGAGTTGTGAGTTTGATGTCCTTCGGGATGACTCACTGTTGTATAAGAAGATATTGGACGATCAGGGGGTGCCAGTGAGCTGGCACCACATTGAAGATGGTTTTCATGGAGTGCTCTTCACCTTTGACAAAGGCTTCTTCATTTTCCCCTGTGCCTTGACAATTCTGAATATTATGGTTGATTTTATAAAGGATCTGTGAACTTCACTCATAGGACTTTCAGGAAGGAATGGCAAATATGGTCTCCATCTCAAGTTAGGTTCCTGATTGAGTCTCATTTTTATCATTTTAGGGGAAGGGGTGAGTTCTGGAGCTGAGGGGAAGAGATTGTAAGGATAGACTCGCCTTAGGTTCAAGGGTACTCAAATACAAATACAAAAATATTTTAAAGTACTGCTTGTCCATGAAAATGATGGTTGGAAGATTAAGCAGGTGGTCCTTAGGTTATGTTTTTGGCTTGTCTAGGTCCCACTGCAGTATGAGCCTTTGTGTACCTTTTATAGGGAGGCACAGGAGTGTCAAATAGGATACTGGTTGAGGACTTCCGGTTAAGATGGCGGCTTAGAGAAAGCTAAAGTTCAGATCTCCGGAAAACCCTTCCCGACCAATCTCAAACTATAAGCTCCTAAGGCGCCGAAATTTAAAACGATCAACAGCACAGACCCTGGGAACCCTCCTCCTGGACCTGGACCCGGATCAAAAGGTACGGGTCCCCTCAAAAGCCAGAACCCGAGATCAATTGGACCTAAGGGGTAGGAGCGCAGAGTCCAAGGCTCCGGGAAGCCGCAGCCCGGCCCGGCTCAGAGAGCAGGGTCCTCTGAACAACAACCCTCAGGGCCTTCTATCCGAGTCCCAGTGAAAGTCACTGCCTGGAGCTCCCGCTGCAGAGAGCAGGGTCGAAACAACAGCAACCCTCAGGGCGGGCAAGACAGCCTCACAAGCTGGATCCTGCTATCCAAGTCTCAGTGAAAGTCACTGCCCTCGGAGCTTGGGGAAGCTGCAGCCCATCACCCCGCAGGCCGACGAAACAGCCTCACGGCCAGCGATTCTGAAGGCAACTTCCGGAAAGCAACCCGACGCAGAGAGCCAGGGGGAGAGTGTGGCCTTGTGGTCCGACCCTTCCATTCCAGTTCCAGTGAGGCATATTCAGTTTAAGCCAGGGAAAGCTCATAGAACCGACAATCTGCCCAGGACTAAAGCCTCTGAACACCAGACAGAGATAAGAAAAGCTAATCCTCCCCTTTCAGAGATGGCAAACTCCACAGAAGCACAGAAGCCCCAAAATACCAAGAAAAATAAGAAGAAAGGGGTGACTTTGGACACATTCTATGGAGCCAAAATACAAAATACAGAGCAGATAGAAGAAGATATACAAGAAAATGCTCCAAAATCTTCCAAAGGAAATGGAAACTCTCCACAAACCCATGAAGAATTTGAATCAGAAATGACCAAAAAAGATGGAAGCCTTCTGGGAGGAAAAGTGGGAAATAATGCAAAAGAAATTCACGCATCTACAAAACCAGTTTGACCAAACTGTAAAAGAAAACCAGGCTTTAAAGCAAGAACTAATAAAGCAAAGCCAAAACACCAAGAAATTAGAAGAGAACATAAAATAACTCAGACAAGGTGATAGATCTGTAAAATAGAGGGAGAAGAGAAAATTTAAGAATAATTGGACTCCCAGAAAAGCCAGAAATAAACACCAAACTAGACATGGTGATACAAGATATAATCAAAGAAAATTGCCCAGAGATTCTAGAACAAGGGGGCAATACAGCCACTGACAGAGCTCACAGAACACCTTCTACAGTAAACCCCCAAAAGACAACTCCCAGGAATGTAATTGCCAAATTCCAAAGCTATCAAACAAAAGAAAAAATCCTACAGGAAGCCAGAAAAAGACAATTTAGATATAAAGGAATGCCAATCAGGGTCACACAAGACTTGCAAGTTCTACTATGAATGATCGTAAGGCATGGAACATGATCTTCAGAAAGGCAAGAGAGCTGGGTCTCCAAACAAGAATCAGCTACCCAGCAAAACTGACTATATACTTCCAGGGGAAAGTATGGGCATTCAACAAAATAGAAGACTTCCAACTTTTTGCAAAGAAAAGACCAGAGCTCTGTGGAAAGTTTGATACCGAAAATCAAAGAGCAAGGAATACCTGAAAAGATAAATATTAAGGAAAGGGGAAAAATGTTATCTTCTTCTTTTACTCAAACTCTCTTCTATAAGGACCACATTTATATCAATCTATGTATGCTAATATGTGGGGAAAATGTAATGTATAAATAGGAGGTAAAGAAAGACCAAATAGAATAATCGTTCTCACACAAAGATTCACATGGGAAGGGGAGGGGAAGAAAACTCCTATAAGAAGGAGAGGAAGAGGGAGGGGGTTTACTTAAACCTCAATCTCAGGGAAATCAACTCTGAGAGGGAAAAACATCCAGATCCATTGGGATCTTGAATTCTATCTTACCCAACAAGGGTAAGGAGAAGGGAAAACCAAGGGGGGGAGGGGGAGAGGGAGAACAAAAAGGGAGGGAAAGAGAGGGGGGAGGGGGAGGGAAGAAAAAGGGAGGGACTAAAAAGGGAAACATCAAGGGAGGGGACAAGGGGCACTGATTCAAAGTAAATAACTGGACTAAAAGGTAGAGCCGAAGAAGAAAAGGTTAGAATTAGGGAAGGCAATCAAAATGCCAGGGAGTCCACAAATGACAATCATAACTTTGAACGTGAATGGGATGAACTCACCCATAAAACGTAGACGAATAGCAGAATGGATTAGAATCCAAAACCCTACCATATGTTGACTTCAAGAAACACACATGAGGTGGGTTGACACCCACAAGGTCAGAATTAAAGGATGGAGTAAGACCTTCTGGGCCTCAACTGATAGAAAGAAGGCAGGAGTGGTAATCATGATATCTGATAAAGCCAATGCAAAAATAGACCTGATCAAAAGGGATAGGGAAGGTAATTATATTTTGTTAAAAGGGACTCTAGACAATGAGGAAATATCATTAATCAACATGTATGCACCAAATAATATAGCACCCAAATTTCTAATGGAGAAACTAGGCGAATTGAAGGAAGAAATAGACAATAAAACCATACTAGTGGGAGACTTAAACCAACCATTATCAAATTTAGATAAATCAAATCAAAAAATAAATAAGAAAGAGGTAAAAGAAGTGAATGAAATCTTAGAAAAATTAGAATTAATAGACATATGGAGAAAAATAAATAGGGATAAAAAGGAATACACCTTCTTCTCAGCACCACATGGCACATTCACAAAAATTGACCATACATTAGGTCACAGAAACATAGCACACAAATGCAAAAAAGCAGAAATAATGAATGCAGCCTTCTCAGATCACAAGGCAATAAAAATAATGATTAGTAATGGTACATGGAAAACCAAATCTAAAACCAATTGGAAATTAAACAATATGATACTCCAAAACCGTTTAGTTAAAGAAGAAATCATAGAAACAATTAATAATTTCATCAAGGAAAATGACAATGGCGAAACATCCTTTCAAACCTTTTGGGATGCAGCCAAAGCGGTAATCAGAGGCAAATTCATATCCCTGAAAGCTTATATTAACAAACAAGGGAGAGCAGAGATCAATCAATTGGAAATGCAATTGAAAAAACTCGAAAGCGATCAAATTAAAAAACCCCAGCAGAAAACCAAATTAGAAATCCTAAAAATTAAGGGAGAAATTAATAAAATCTAAAGTGATAGAACTATTGATTTAATAAATAAGACAAGAAGCTGGTACTTTGAAAAAACAAACAAAATAGACAAAGTACTGGTCAATCTAATTAAAAAAAGGAAGGAAGAAAAGCAAATTCACAGCATTAAAGATGAAAAGGGGGACAGCACCTCCAATGAGGAGGAAATTAAGGCAATCATTAGAAATTACTTTGCCCAATTATATGGCAATAAATACACCAATTTAGGAGAAATGGATGAATATATACAAAAATACAAACTGCCTAGACTAACAGAAGAGGAAATAGAATTCTTAAATAATCCCATATCAGAAATTGAAATCCATCAAGCCATCAAAGAACTTCCTAAGAAAAAATCCCCAGGGCCTGATGGATTCACCTGTGAATTCTATCAAACATTCAGAGAACAGTTAATCCCAATACTATACAAACTATTTGACATAATAAGCAAAGAGGGAGTTCTACCAAACTCCTTTTACAACACAAACATGGTACTGATTCCAAAACCAGGCAGGTCAAAAACAGAGAAAGAAAACTATAGGCCAATCTCCCTAATGAATATAGATGCAAAAATCTTAAATAGGATACTAGCAAAAAGACTCCAGCAAGTGATCAGAAGGATCATTCACCATGATCAAGTAGGATTTATACCAGGGATGCAGGGCTGGTTCAATATTAGGAAAACCATCCACATAATTGACCACATCAACAAGCAAACTAGCAAAAACCACATGATTATCTCAATAGATGCAGAAAAAGCCTTTGATAAAATACAACACCCATTCCTATTAAAAACACTAGAAAGCATAGGAATAGAAGGGTCATTCCTAAAAATAATAAACAGTATATATCTAAAACCAACAGCTAATATCATCTGCAATGGGGATAAACTAGATGCATTCCCAATAAGATCAGGAGTGAAACAAGGATGCCCATTATCACCCCTACTATTTGACATTGTACTAGAAACACTAGCAGTAGCAATTAGAGAAGATAAAGGAATTGAAGGCATCAAAATAGGCAAGGAGGAGACCAAGTTATCACTCTTTGCGGATGACATGATGGTCTACTTAAAGAATCCTAGAGATTCAACCAAAAAGCTAATTGAAATAATCAACAACTTTAGCAAAGTTGCAGGATACAAAATAAACCCACATAAATCATCAGCTTTTCTATATATCTCCAACACAGCTCAGCAGCAAGAACTAGAAAGAGAAATCCCATTCAAAATCACCTTAGACAAAATAAAATACCTAGGAATCTATCTCCCAAGACAAACACAGGAACTATATGAACACAACTACAAAACACTTGCCACACAACTAAAACTAGACCTGAACAAATGGAAAAACATTAACTGCTCATGGATAGGACGAGCCAATATAATAAAAATGACCATCCTACCCAAACTTATTTATCTATTTAGTGCCATACCCATTGAACTACCAAAATACTTCTTCACTGATTTAGAAAAAAACATAACAAAGTTCATTTGGAAGAACAAAAGATCAAGGATATCCAGGGAAATAATGAAAAAAAACACATACGATGGGGGCCTTGCAGTCCCTGACCTAAAACTATATTACAAAGCAGCAGTCATCAAAACAATTTGGTACTGGCTAAGAAACAGAAAGGAAGATCAGTGGAATAGACTGGGGGAAAGCGACCTCAGCAAGACAGTATACGATAAACCCAAAGATCCCAGCTTTTGGGACAAAAATCCACTATTCGATAAAAACTGCTGGGAAAATTGGAAGACAGTGTGGGAAAGACTAGGTTTAGGTCAACACCTCACACCCTACACCAAGATAAATTCAAAATGGGTGAGTGACTTAAACATAAAGAAGGAAACCATAAGTAAATTGGGTAAACACAGAATAGTATACATGTCAGACCTTTGGGAGGGGAAAGGCTTTAAAACCAAGCAAGATATAGAAAGAATCACAAAATGTAAAATAAATAATTTTGACTACATCAAACTAAAAAGCTTTTGTACAAACAAAATCAATATAACTAAAATCAGAAGGGAAACAACAAATTGGGAAAAAATCTTCATAGAAACCTCTGACAAAGGTTTAATTACTCATATTTATAATGAGCTAAATCAATTGTACAAAAAATCAAGCCATTCTCCAATTGATAAATGGGCAAGGGACATGGATAGGCAGTTCTCAGATAAAGAAATCAAAACTATTAACAAGCACATGAAGAAGTGCTCTACATCTCTTATAATCAGAGAGATGCAAATCAAAACAACTCTGAGGTATCACCTCACACCTAGCAGATCGGCTAACATTACAGCAAAGGAAAGTAATGAATGCTGGAGGGGATGTGGCAAAGTAGGGACATTGATTCATTGCTGGTGGAGTTGTGAATTGATCCAACCATTCTGGAGGGCAATTTGGAGCTATGCCCAAAGGGCGACAAAAGAATATCTACCCTTTGACCCAGCCATAGCACTGCTGGGTCTGTACCCCAATTTTCTTTGATTATATCTTGTATCACCATGTCCAGTTTGGTGTTTATTTCTGGCTTTTCTGGGAGTCCAATTATTCTTAAATTATCCCTTCTCCCCCTATTTTCCAGATCTATCACCTTGTCGGTGAGATATTTTATGTTCTCTTCTAATTTCTTGGTATTTTGGCTTTGCTTTATTGATTCTTGCTCTTTTACACGATCGTTGTCTTCCAGCTGCCTGATTCTGGCCTTTAAAGCCTGGTTTTCTTTTACAGTTTGGTCAAACTGGTTTTGTAGATGCATGAATTTCTTTTGCATTATTTCCCACTTTTCCTCCCAGAGGGCTTCCATCTTTTTGGTCATTTCTGATTCAAATTCTTCATGGGTTTGTGGAGAGTTTCTATTCCCTTTGGAAGATTTTGGAGAATTTTCTTGTATATCTTCTTCTATCTGCTCTGTATTTTGTATTTTGGCTCCATAGAATGTGTCCAAAGTCGCCCCTTTCTTCTTATTTTTCTTGGTATTTTGGGGCTTCTGTGCTTCTGTGGAGTTTGTCATCTCTGAATGTGGAGGATTAGCTTTTCTTATCTCTGGTGATCCGAGGCTTTAGTGCTGGGCAGATGTTGGTTCTAAGAGCTTTCCCTGGGTTAAACTGAATATGCCTCACTGGAGCTGAAATGGAAGGGTCGGACCACAAGGCCACACTCTCCCCCCAGCTTGCTTTCAGGAAGTTGCCTTCAGAATCGCTGGCCGTGAGGCTGTTTCGTCGGCCTGCGGGGGGGATGGGCTGCAGCTTTCCCAAGCTCTAGGGCAAGGACTTTCACTGAGACTTGGATAGCAGGATCCAGCTTGTGAGGCTGTCTTGCCTGCCCTGAGGGTTGCTGTTGTTTCGACCAGCTCTCTGCAGCGGAAGCCCCAGGCAGTAACTTTCACTGGGACTCGGGTAGAAGGCCCTGAGGGTTCTGCTCTCTGAGCCTGGCCGGGCTGCGGCTTCCGGGAGCCTTGGACTCTGCGCTCCTACCCCTGAGGTCCGAGTGATCTCGGGTTCTGGCTTTTGAGGGGAGCCGTACCTTTTGAACCGGGTCCAGGTCCAGGAGGAGGGTTCCCAGGGTCTGTGCTGTTGATCGTTTTGAATTTCGGCGCCTTAGGAGCTTATAGTTTGAGATCGGTCGGGAAGGGTTTTCCGGAGATCTGAGCTTTAGCTTTCTCTAAGCCGCCATCTTAACCTGATCATATACTTCTTAGAGATATGGTTAGGAATATATGTTCTTTTTAAAAATAAAAACTTTTATCAGTTCTAAGGCAGAAGAGCAGTAAGGGCTGGGCAAGGAGATTAAGTGATTGGCCCAAGGTCATATAGTTAGGAAGGGTCTAGGGCCAGAGAGCAAATATGTTTTCAACCAAACCAGACATAGAGGTAATTACAAATGAGAAATAGACAACTTTGATTTCATAAAACAAAAAACTTCTACATATAAAAATAATATGTAGAATAAGAAGAAAAGTAGCTTAATGGGGGGAAAAACTTAGTCATTTCTCTCATAAGGGTTTAGGATTCAAATTATATAAACAATTAACAGATAAATCCATTCACACATACACACATATACACAAATATATATCCAAAGCCATTCCCCAACAGATAAGTAGTCAAAGGCTATGTACAAATAGTTTTAAAAAGAATTATAAACTACAACAATCATGAAAGAATGCTCTAATTTACTAATAAGAGAAAAGCAAATTGCAACTGCCATGAGGATTCACCTTATACCCTGAAAATTGACAAAGATGGAAAAAATGGTTATATTAATACTTAGGGAATCGTGGGAAAACGGGAAAGCTAGTCCACTGTTGATGGAGCTGTGATTCAGACAGCCATTTTGGAAATGATTTGGAATTACATTAATAAAATTATTTAAATGTCTATATCCTTTGGCCCAGAGATTACATTATTAAACTTATATCCTTATAGCCTGAGGAGACCACTGATAAAAAAGTTCCCCTATATACACCAAAATATGATAGTAGCACCTTTTTGAACATAAAGAAACAGAAACAAATTATATGCCCATAAACTGGGAAATGGTTAAACAAATTATAGTACATGAATGTAACCAAATATTACTGTTCTGTAAGAAATGACTAGTATGATGAACACAGAGAAATATAGCAAATTCTACATGAAATAATGTAGAGTGAATTAAGCAGAGCCAAGAAAGCTACAGAGAACAAAAATAACAATGGAACTAATAAAAATATCACATACAAAAAGTAAAACCTGCCTCAAGATTGTAAAGAGCAAGTATGGCTCAAAAGAATATACCCTTACCCAATTGTTTTGCTGAATTGAGAGTTCAACAAATATACATTCTACTTGCACATATTTTTAAACTTTTTCAATGTATTGTCCAATTATGCTGATTTTCTTCTTTTTCATTTTTCTTTAAATATATTATTTGTTACATGAGATAGCTGTTTGGGAAGAGGAGGGAGAGGGACACTGAGGAATATTATGGTGATCAACAAAAATTTATTTTAAAAAGAATGTATTTTACCTGTCTTGAAAATATAAAAGAGAAGACTGTTTTTGTATGTTCTCCAAATTGGATACCATAGAAAGTGGCTAACTGAAGGAAGAAGAGCAGTTAAGACACAGAAGGAAAAAAAAAACACAAGACAGAAAGAGTAAAAATCTATGACCACAGAATCTACACAAAAAAATGGCCAAAGTTTATGCTGCAAATAACTAGAGATTTCCATAAGGAGGCAAAAAAACCCCTTGTGAATAGCATAGACATGCTTTATTAAAAAGAAACTGAATTAACATTATAGATGAAGAAGATATTCTTTACATGTCAGGAAATATAGGAACCAGAACAAGAGAAGCATGATAGAAAGTATCTGGGTAAAGATAAATGGAAATAGAAATTGAAGTGATTTTGTTATCAGAGTACACTAATGACCATTGGAATCAGAAACAATAAATAGATTAGGTGATCTAGAAAGAAATCAGAAGCCGAAGAGAAAAGCATAATAGAATAATGACAGGAGATTTCATTTATCCAGAAATCTGCTAGAGTTTCACCCCTGATAAAAGCAGTGCAGCTAATAACTTATGGACTTCTTTTAAGCATGACTTTCTATTTTAATAGTGAAGGAACCAATAAAGGAAAATTCTAGGGATTTGTTTCTGTGTGGTAATGAGAACATTGTGGGGTGTAAACCTCAAAATTTCTCAGACTTATGAATGTTAGGGGTTTCCCCCATATGGGAATCTTCTACTTAAAAAAAATCCCTAGCAGATAGTGAGAATTCTACTTAAATGTGAGGGCTCCTTGCCTTGGGAATATCCCTACTCCACCCCACTTAGGACTGCTTTAGGACAGAGAGCTCCTTGAGAACAATGAAAGTGCTTTGACCCATGCTTATGGAAAGGACAGGAAGTTCTTTGAGTCATGACTGTTTTAGAATTGATACAATGGGATGCTAAGTACCTATAAAGGTGGGGCAACTTGTAAACTACTTCAACCTAAAAGGGTGATAACTTATTCAGAGGTTTTTTCTTAATGAAATTTGTCGACACAGCAGCATTTTTTTCTGACTTACTAAAGAGATGAAAACTACTCAGCTGTGAATTCAAAATGGGCGGTCCTTTAGAAACATCTACAGTGATTGGTAGATGTAAGGACTTAGGGGAGGTGACATAGGAGATTTTTCCCTTAAAAATAAGAGCTCAGAGAAGAGGTGGATCTGAGTCTGAGGGAGCTCATTTTGAGAAGACTCATTCTGAGGATCTCGATTTCTGACTCTCATTCTGAAGGAGAGTTCCTTGAGGAGCTCCTCTGAGGGACTTTGTCCCTCTGGGGTAGGAGCTCTGGAGGCTCTTGAGAGAGTCCCTTTGAAACAATCTCTGGCTGGAAGACTCTTTGAGGAAGGATGCTGGCCTGGTGTTACTAGAATCCTTGTTTAGTCAGACCTTGTGGTGAGTATTAAAAAACTGACTGATTTCTCTTTTAAGACTCAGGTCTAGGCCATATTAGCTTGAGGCCCTTCATACTTATTCTTTTCTTACTCTCTCTTTCTTTGATTACTCATTGTATTGTTAATTAAAATCTCTATAAAACCCAATTGACTTGGGTATTTGAATAATTGGGAATATTTCCCTGGCGACCACCTTATATTTGATTTTAAAACCCAACACACTGTAGTGAAACATATTTCTGCGGTCAAATTTACTCACCCTCTCTTATATCTATCACAATTTATATCTTCCACTATTTTAATAACTACAGTTTAGGACCTCAACCATTTTAAATCTCACAGGGGGTGGTGGTGAGAAATAGAGTAGTGATGACTCTCTTAGAATTTGTGATAGAAGAAAACTAAGTATTTGTTTAAGATGCATCTTAGATTTGGGAAAGCAGATTTTTAAAAAAATTTTAAACATTATTTTATTTGTTCATTTCCAAACATTATTCACTGGAAACAAAGATCATTTTCTTTTCCTCCCCGCCCCCTCTCCACCACCTTTCCCTCTCCCATAGCCGACTCACGATTCCACTGTTTATCAAGCTTGTGGATAGTGTTTTTTAGATCCCTGCAGATTGTTTGGGGACATTGCATTGCCACTAATGGAGAAGTCTATCACCTTCGATTGTACCACAATGTATCAGTCTCTGTGTACAATGTTCTCCTGGTTCTGCTCCTTTCACTCTGCATCACTTCCTGGAGGTTGTTCCAGTCTCCATGGAATTCCTCTACTTTATTATTCCTTTTAGCACAATAGTATTCCATCACCAACATATACCACAATTTGTTCAGCCATTCCCCAATTGATGGGCATCCCCTCACTTTCCAATTTTTGGCCACCACAAAGAGTGCAGCTATGAATATTCTTGTACAAGTCTTTTTCCTTATTATCTCTTTGGGGTACAAACCCAGCAGTGCTATAACTGGATCAAAGGGTAGACAGTCTTTTATCACCCTTTGGGCATAGTTCCATATTGCCCTCCAGAATGGCTGGATCAATTCACAACTCCACCAGCAATGAATTAGTGATTCATTACTTTCCATAGCTGTCATGTTAGCCAATCTGCTAGGTGTAAGGTGATACCTCAGAGTTGTTTTGATTTGCATCTCCCTGATTATAAGAGATGTAGAGCATTTTTTCATGTGCTTATTAATAGTTTTGATGTCTTTGGCTGAGAACTGCCTGTTCATGTCCCTTGCCCATTTATCAATTGGAGAATGGCTTGATTTTTTGTACAATTGATTTAGTTCTTTGTAAATTTGAGTAATTAAACCTTTGTCAGAGGTTTTTATGAAGATTGTTTCCCAATTTGTTGCTACCCTTCTGATTTTGGTTACATTGGTTTTGTTTGTACAAAAACTTTTTAATTTGATGTATTCCAGATTATTTATTTTGCATTTTGTAACTCTTTCTAATTCTTGCTTGGTTTTGAAGTCTTTCCCCTCCCAAAGGTCTGACATGTATGCTATTCTGTGTTCGCCTAATTTCCTTATGGTTTCCTTCTTTATGTTCAAGTCATTCACCCATTTTGAATTTATCTTGGTGTAGGGTGTGAGGTGTTGATCTCAACCTAATCTTTCCCACACTGTCCTCCAATTTTCCCAGCAGTTTTTATGAAATAGCGGATTTTTGTCCCAAAAGCTGGAATCTTTGGGTTTGTCATATATACTGTCTTGCTGAGGTCGCTTGCCCCCAGTCTATTCCACTGATCCTCCTTTCTGTCTCTTAGCCAGAACCAAATTGTTTTGATGACCGGTGCTTTATAATATAGTCTGAGATCTGGGACTGCAAGACCCCCTTCCTTTGTATATTTTTTTTCATTATTTCCCTGGATATCCTTGATCTTTTGTTCTTCCAAATGAACTTTGTTATGTTTTTTTTTCCAAATCAGTAAAAAATTTTTTTGGAAGTTCCATGGGTATGGCACTAAATAGATAGATGAGTTTGGGTAGGATGGTCATTTTTATTATATTGGCTCGTCCTACCCATGAGCAGTTAATGTTCTTCCAATTGTTCAAGTCTAGTTTTAGTTGTGTGGAAAGTATTTTGTAGTTGTGTTCATATAGTTCCTGTGTTTGTCTCGGGAGATAGATTCCCAAGTATTTTATTTTGTCTAAGGTAATTACCTTGAATGGGATTTCTCTTTCTAGTTCTTGCTGCTGAGCTGTGTTGGAATTATATAGAAATGCTGATGACTTATGTGGGATTATTTTGTATCTTGCAACTTTGCTAAAGTTGATTATTTCGATTAGCTTTTTGGTTGAATCTCTAGGATTCTTTATGTAGACCATCATGTCATCTGCAAAGAGCAATAATTTGGTCTCCTCCTTGCCTATTTTAATGCCTTCAATTTCTTTTTCTTCTTTAATTGCTACTGCTAGTGTTTCTAATACAATGTCAAATAATAGAGGTGATAATGGGCATCCTTGTTTCACTCCTGATCTTAATGGGAAAGGATTTAGTTTATCCCCATTGCAGATGATATTAGTTGATGGTTTTAGATATAAACTGTTCATTATTTTTAGGAACGACCCTCCTATTCCTATGCTTTCTAGTGTTTTTAGTAGGAATGGGTGTTGTATTTTATCAAAGGCTTTTTCTGCATCTATTGAGATAATCATGTGGTTCTTGTTGGTTTGCTTGTTGATGTGGTCAATTATGTGGATAGTTTTCCTAATGTTGAACCAGCCCTGCATCCCTTGTATAAATCCTACTTGATCATGGTGGATGACCCTTCTGATCACTTGCTGGAGTCTTTTTGCTAGTATCCTATTTAAGATTTTTGCATCTATATTCATTAGGGAGATTGGTCTATAATTTTCTCTCTCTGTTTTTGTCCTGCCTGGCTTTGGAATTAGTACCATGTTTGTGTCATGAAAGGAGTTTGGTAGAACTCCCTCTTTGGTTATTATGTCTAATAGTTTGTATAGTATTAGAGTTAGATGTTCTTTGAATGTTTGATAGAATTCACTGGTGAATCCATCAGGCCCTGGGGATTTTTTCTTAGGAAGTTCTTTGATGGCCTGTTGGATTTCTTTTTCTGATATGGGATTATTTAAGAAATCTATTTCTTCTTCTGTTAGTCTAGGCAATTTATATTTTTGTAAATATTCATCCATATCACCTAGGTTGGTATATTTATTGCCATATAGTTGGGCAAAGTAGTTTTTAATGATTGCCTTAATTTCCTCTTCATTGGAGGTGAGATCCCCCTTTTCATCCTTGATGCTGTTAATTTGCCTTTCTTCTTTCCTTTTTTTAAATTAGATTGACCAGTACTTTGTCTATTTTGTCTGTTTTTTCAAAGTACCAGCTTCTAGTCTTGTTTATTAGCTCAATAGTTCTGTCACTTTTGATTTTATTAATTTCTCCCTTAATTTTTAGGATCTCTAGTTTGGTTTTCTTCTGGGGGTTTTTAATTTGTTCATTCTCAAGTTTTTTGATTTGCATTTCTAATTCCTTGATCTCTGTCCTCCCTAATTTGTTAATATATGCACTCAGGGATATGAATTTTCCTCTAAGTACTGCCTTGGCTGCATCCCATAAGGTTTGAAAGGATGTCTCGCCATTGTCATTTTCTTCAATGAAATTATTAATTGTTTCTATGATTTCTTCTCTAACTATCCGATTTTGGAGTATCATATTATTTAATTTCCAATTAATTTTTTATTTGGCTCTCCATGTACCCTTACCGGTCAATATTTTTATTGCCTTGTGATCTGAAAAGGCTGCATTTATTATTTCTGCTTTTCTGCATTTGAGTGCCATGTTTCTGTGACCTAGTATATGATCTATTTTTGTGAATGTGCCATGTGGTGCTGAAAAGAAGGTGTATTCCTTTTTGTCCCTATTTATTTTTCTCCATATGTCTATTAACTCTAATTTTTCTAAGATTTCATTCACCTCTTTTACCTCTTTCTTGTTTATTTTTTTTTGTTTTATTTATCTAAATTTGATAATGGTTGGTTCAAGCCTCCCACTAATATGGTTTTACTGTTCATTTCCTCCTTCAATTCTCCTAGTTTCTCTATTAAAAATTTGGATGCTATACCATTTGGTGCATACATGTTGACTAGTGATATTTCCTCATTGTCTATACTCCCTTTTAACAGAATATATTTACCTTCCCTATCCCTTTTGATCAGGTCTATTTTTGCTTTGGCTTTGTCAGATATCAAGATTGCAACTCCTGTCTTCTTTCTATCAGTTGAGGCCCAAAAGGTCTTACTCCAACCTTTAATTCTAACCTTGTGAGTGTCAACCCGCCTCACATGTGTTTCTTGAAGACAACAAATGGTAGGGTTTGGGGTTCTAATCCAATCTGCTATTTGTCTACGTTTTATGGGTGAGTTCATCCCATTCACATTCAAAGTGATGATTGTCATTTGTGGATTCGCTGGCATTTTGATATCTTCCCCTAGTTCTGACTTTTCTTCTTTAGCTATCTCCTTTTGAACCAGTGATTTACTTTAGGTCAGTCCCCCTAGTCCCCTCCCTTGAGATGCTTCCCTTTCTAGCCCCTCCCTTTTTATACTCCCTCCCCCCCTTAATTTTCCTTTCTTTCTTGCCCTAATGGATAAGATAGAATTCAGGATCCCACTGGATCTAGATGTTCTTCCCTCTCAGATTTGATTTCACTGAGAGTAAGGTTTAAGTAATTCCACTTCACGCTCTCTTCCTTTCCTTCTCATATGAGAGTTCTTCCCCTCCCCTTCCCATGTGTATCTTTATATGGGAAAGATTATTCTATTAAGTCCCCCCCCCTATTTCTTGAAGTAAATCTTAGTGTTATCGACGGTTCCCCCCCTCCCTTTTCCTTTCTTTGCCCCTACTTTCCCCAAATCTTCTTAATGCCCCAATCTTTCCCTATGCATATTTCTTCTAACTACTCTTATGATGCTACAATTTTTTAGAGTTACAGAAAACATTTTCTCCACATATTAATATATATAATTTGATGTAAATGTAGTCCTTATAGAAGAGAGTTTGACTTAAAGAAAAAGATAAGATTTATCTCCTTTTCTCTTTCTTTCCTATTTACCTTTTTATGTTTCTCTTTCTTTCTGTGCTCGGATATCAAAATTTCCACTAAGTTCTGGTCTTTTCTTAGCAAATGCTTGGAAATCTTCTATTTTGTTGAATGCCCATACTTTCCCCTGGAAGTATATAGTCAGTTTTGCTGGGTAGTTGATTCTTGGTTGGAGACCCAGCTCTCTTGCCTTTCTAAATATCGTGTTCCATGCTTTGCGGTCTCTTAGTGTGTTAGCCGCTAAGTCGTGTGTGATCCTTATGGGAGCCCCCTTATATCTGAAGCTCTTCTTCTTGGCTTCTTGTAGGATTTTCTCCTTTACTTGGAAGCTCTTGAATTTGGCAATTATATTCCTAGGGGTTGTCTTTTGGGGATTTAGTATAGAAGGTGTTCTATGAATCCTTTCTATTTCTGTTTTGCCCCCTTGCTCCAGAACGTGTGGGCAATTTTCTTTTATAATCTCCTGTAGAATAATATCGAGTTTATTGTTTATCTCTGATTTTTCTGGGAGACCAATAATTCAGAGGTTGTCTCTTCTCCCTCTGTTTTCCAAATCTGTGACCTTCTCAGTGAGATATTTTATGGTTTTTTTTAATTCATTAATTTTTTGGGTTTGCTTTATTGATTCTTGCTGTTTTATGATCTCACTTTCTTTGAGTTGCTTAATTCTGGTCGTTAGGGACTGGTTTTGCTTTTCAGCTTTGTCTGCCCTTCTATTGGATGCTTCAAGCTCTTTTTTCCAATTGAGCAGTCTTATCTGTCATTCTACTGATCTCTTTCTCCCATTTTTCTTTCCAGGTTTCCATCTTTTGGATAAGTTCCAATTTGAGATCTTCCAGAGCTTGTTGATAGTTTCCATTTTGGGAGGCATGTTCTGATTTTTTTTGGATTTCCTCCTCATTCTCTTCTTTTCCTTGGGTACTTCCACCATAAAAGTTTTCAATAGTCACCTTTTTCCCTTTCTTCCTGGAGGCTTGACTTTGGGCCATGTGAGCCATCCCTTTGGTGGTTTTATTCCCCTTTCCTTTTTGGTCTGGGGTCTGGGTGATATGGGAGGGTTTTCTGTGAATTTAGGTTGCCTCAGACTAGTTCTTCCCAGCCTCTGAGGTTTCTTAGAGAGCTGGGCCCCTGATCACATCCAAACTGCCCCTGGTGTTTAGCTCCACCCAGATGCTCAGCGGAACCGCCCCGAGTAAGGCTCTGCAAACTGTGCTCAGAGCCTGGTTCTCCCGTGAAACCGCCCTGAGACATTGTTTCCTGGCAGTCTCCAGATCCCAAGGACCCTGGAGTGCCCCCCCCCCCCAGACAGAGATGTTCCCCACTCACTCGGTGTCCCAGTGAGCACTCCGGTAGCTCGCTCTGGTTTGGTGGGGGAAGGGGGGAGGGCGGCTCAGTTCACGTTTCTGTGCAAGCTTTTCTTCCTTCTTATTATAGTGTGGAAATGTTCAAACCCCATGTACCTTCGCCTCTGTGGGGTACTGGGGAGTCCTGTTCCGCCAAAGGTGATTTTTATGTTCCTTTGATGTAGTCTATTTCGTTCGGTGCTGGGGAGAGGAAGCGTGTGGTGTCTAGATTGCAGCCATGATTACCCGGAAGTCCGGGAAAGCAGATTTTAAACAATTTGCAGTAAGGATTTCCGGGACTAAAATTCTTTAAGGGCAGTCATTCAAGATGGGATAGGAAACTGTCAAGAATGAACATTTGAAGACAAAAGGAAAAAATTCTACTGGGAAAGAAAAGGGGGAGTTGTTTGAAAACAACAATGTGAACTCATCAATGAACTTAAAACATTTTTTTTAAGAAAAAAAAATAGAGATGTTTTACCTTGCAAGTGCCACGTTTAGCTGGAAGGAAAACAATCTGATGCCAAGAAGATCCATGGTGCAAAACAAAGAGGATTGATTTTTAGGCAAATAGAATTAAAAGATGGATTGTCTTTTCTTAGGGAGAAGTCAGACTAAGGTTAAGAGTGTTAAAACTCAAAATGAGCTGATACTAGTAAAAGAAGCAAAGAGCTGCAAAAAGGGAATGTGTGTGTGTATGTGTGTGTGTGTGTGTGTGTGTGTGTGTGTGTGTGTGTGTGTGTGTTTTAAGCCTTATTAGGAGAAAAAGGAAGATCAAAGAAAAGATAGGACTGGTTCATGGAGACAGGAGAGCTGCTCAATTCTTATTTAGCTTATTTTTCCTGCCAAGGAGAATGATCTTTGGTCTGAAGAGGACATTTAAAAATTATTAATGGGAAGTTTAAGGCCAAGGTAAGTAATGAGAAAGTATCCAGCTGTTTTTGATAACTTAAAAAATATGGCTCAGATGAACTCTATTCTTGAGAATACTGAAAGAACTAGTGAATGTCATTGTTGAAGAACTTTCATTATTATTTTTAAAAATCATGGAAAATGGAAGAGGTACAAAAGTACTAAATAAAGGCAAATGTCCCAATTAAAAAAAAATGAAAACTTGGGTTATTTGTGGAAAAATGCTAGAGCAGGTTATTAAGTTAGTGAGAAGGAAATGCTAATTACAAAGAGCTAATATGGCTTTATCAAGGATAGATCATAGCACACAAATTTAATTTCCTATATTCTGTACCTATCATAATGCCTGCTCATAATGGACATTAAATAAATGCTTGCAGATTGGTTATCTAATCAGCCAGAGAATGCTATAGATATAGATTCTTAGGTTGGTTTTTGTTTTTTGGGTTTTTTTTTTTTGAGACAATCTTCCCTATATCACAGAGGCTGGAAATGTAATGGCCACTCATGGGCTCAATCTTACTGATGATCAGCACAGAAATTTTCGCCTATTCCATTTCTGAGGGAAACCCTTCCTTTGACAACTTAGTTGTCCCTTCCTTTCGTCCCCTCAGGAGTGCCTCATACTGGGGACTCTCCAATAGCAAGGATGATAGGTAAGTACACCATAGTCAACCTCACCTAGATTTTAGCCAAGCATTTGATAATCTCTTTCTATTCTTATGAAGTAGACGGAGAGATGTGGCGTAGATAGAATCAAAAGCAATTCAACTCAAAAAAATAATTTTTAATGGTTCAATATTAACTTTGCAGCTTGGTCCTATGTTGTTAACACTTTTTAAAAAATTACTTATTTTTAAAATAAAAAATTTTAATAAACAAAAATCTGCCTTCTCTCCCTAGCCATCCCTTCTTCAAATTAAAGAATAAAAAATTAAACCTCCATTACATGCATGATTGAGTAAAACAAATTTCTACACTAGCCTTATCTAAAAAAGGTCTCACTCTGCACTCTGAATCCTTCATCTCTCTATCAGAAGGTGGGTAAAATTTTTCATCATTTTTCATCTGGATTTGTGGCTGGTTATTATGTTGATCGGAATCCCCAAGTTTTCCAAAGTTATTAGACTTCTAAGTACTGTTGTCTTTGTATAAATTGTTGTTCTGCTTATTTCATTCTGCATCATTTCCTACAAGTCTTCCCAGGATTTTCTGCCTTCAGTTTCCAATTTTGCTGCTACAAAAAGGGCTACAAATATTTTTGAACATCTTTAGATAGGATACGTTTTGTGTAGGCCAAATTCATTTTTCAATTTACTCGCCCTCTGACTTTTCCTTCCTCATTCTCCCTTTTCCCTCCTATTTCCCTGTTGAGTAAAATATATTTCTGTACCAAATTGTGCATATATATTCTTCCTTCCTTTGAATAATTCAGACAAGAGTGAGGTTCAAGAGTCAACTGTTCTCCCTATTCCCTTCTTGTTTGTAAATTCTATTTTCTCCCAACCTTTCTCTCTCTTTCCCTACCCCAAGCAATCTATTCCTCTTCCCTTCCTTTTAATTCTCCTTTTAAAACTAATACATAAAAGAACCAGTCTTTTTAAAAATTAAACTCCCTCTTGACCCCTGATTATAGGTATCCTTATATTGGAATGTTTGTCCTTGTTTAGTTTTTTATGAGTGTTCATTCATGTTTACCTAAAAAAGTAAACATGCAAGTTTCTCTTGCATTTATTCTTCCAAATTTCTACTTGGTTCTGTTTTTTTTGGGGGGGGATAGTTATAATTTGGAATAGAATAATCTATTTAATTAGAAGTCCATTTTTCTCCCTCTAGGTATATATTCAGGTTAAAACAAACAAACAAACCCTTACCTTCTGTCTTGGAATTGATACTAAGCATCAGTTCTAAGGCAGTAGACCAGTAAGACCTAGGCAATGGGGGTTAAGTGACTTGCCCAGAATCACACAATCAGAGAATATATAATTTTTCTGAGTAAGTTCTTTTTATAATTAAAAAAATTTAAATGTTTTATCTTTATTTTATTTTAGTAAAAAATTTCCACATAAGTTTTTGGAAGTTATATGATTTATCTTGTCTCCCTCATTTTTTCCCTCCCCCTCCTGGAGCTAACAAGCAATTCAATTTGGGTTATACATGTATTATCACACAAAATATATTTTCATGTTATTCATTTTTGCAAGTGAATAATCTTATAAAACCAAAATCCCAAATCATATACCCAAATAAAAGTTACAAAGGAAAGAGTGGTTGGCACAAACTGTTACAGATAAAAGAGTGGTTTCCTTAAACTGTGACTGCGAAAATATGGTTTCAAATAAAAAATACAGTGGTCACCATGGGAAAATTCCCAAATATTAAATATACCCAAGTCAGTTGGATTTTATAGAGACTTTAATTAATACAAATGAGGAATTAAGGAAAGGGAGAGAGAATAAGAGAGGAATAAGTATGAAGGGCCTTAGCCAACATGGCCTAAGCCTGAGCCTTAAGAGAGAGATCAGTCAGTCTTTAATCACTCACCACAAGATTTGTCCCAAGCAAGATTCTAGTGTTCAGAGAGACCCATCAGTTCAGCTCCTGAGCTCCACTTCAGGTTCCAAGGCTGAATTTCCCTTCAGAGGCCTTCTGATTCTCCTTTTAAAGAGAATTTTCTCCTATGTCACCTCCCCTAAGTTCTCACATCTACCAATGACAGTAGATGTTTTCATAGGACTGACCATTCTTAATTCACACCTTCTTTAGTTCTCAACTTCTCTGGGTAGACTAGAACTTCTGAGTAAGTTCACACCTCTTTCCCCTTGCAGGTTTGCAAGTTGCCTGACCTTTATAGATACTTAGCACCTTTTTGTATTATATCTAAAAATAGACTTAGCTTAAGGCTTTTGCCTCGCTATAAGTATAAGTTAAGTACTTTTTCATTGTTCAGTAAAGAGTTTACAACTTTATCTTCCCCTAAAGTATGCTTAAGTATGGGTGGAGTAGAGTTCTTACATTCCTGATCAATTACCTTCATTGTTTAAAATGGGGAATGGTCTTAACCAAATCTTCTGAAGTAGGGTCTGAGAATTTTTAAGATTCACATAAACAAGTGATAAATCATATATTTTCATTTGTATTTTTACTTCAACAGTTTTTCCTCTGGAGGTGGATAACATTGTTTTTCATAAGTCCCTTAGAATTGTCTTGGATCATTATATTGCTGTTAGTAGCAAAGCCTATCACATTTGATAGTTCCACAATATTTCAGTTACAATTAATGTTGTTCTCCTGTTCTGCTTATTTCATTCTGCATCAGATCACATAGGTCTTTCCAGTTCTTTCTGAAATCATCCTGTTCATCAATCCTTATAGCACAAAAGTGTTCTGTCACCATCATATACCACATTTTGTTTAGCCATTCCCCAACTGAGGGTCATCCCTTTAGTTTCCAATTCTTTGCCACTACAAAAAGAGCAATTATAAATATGTTTGTACAAACAGGTTCTTTCCCATTTTTAAAATCTTTTTGGGATACACACTTAGTTGTGGTATTATTGTATAAAAAATATGCATTCCTTTATAGCCCATTGAGCATAATCCCAAATTGCCTTCCAGAATGGTTGAATCAATTCACAATTCTACCAGCAAAGCATTAGTGTCCCAATTTTGCCACATTCCCGCCAACATTTGTTATTTTCCTTTACTGTCATATGGGTCAATCTGATAGGTGTTAAGATGGTATGTCAAAGTTGTTTTAATTTGCATTTCTCTAATCAAGAGGAAGTTAGAACATTCTTTTCATATGATTATTGATAACATTGATTTCTTAATCTGAGCACTGCCTATTCATATTCTTTGATCATTTACCAACTGGAGAATGACTTGGATTCTTCTAAATTTGACTTAGTTCTTTATATATTTGAGAAATGAGACCTTTATCAGGGAAAATTGTTATAACATTTTTTCCCAGTTTTTTGTTTCCCTTCTAATCTTGATTGGTTTTGTTTGTACAAAACCTTTTTAATATAATAAAATTTATTCATTTTACATCTTGTAATGTTCTCTATTTCTTATTCAGTCATAAATTCTTCCCTTCTCTATAGATCTGACAGGTAAACTATTTTACATTTCCATAATTTACTTATATCATTTTTGTTTCAATCATATACCCATTTTGACCTTATCTTGGTATATGGCATGAGATATTGATCTAAACCTAATTTTTGCCATACTGTTATCCAATTTTCCCATTAGTTTTTGACAAATGCTGAGTTCTTATCCCCAAAGTTGGGATCTTTGGGTTTATCAAACACTAAATTGCTCAGGTAATTTCCTGCTAGTCTATTCCTGGGTAAGTTATTCTTAATGGCAAGTCTATATTCTTTTCCTTCAGGAATATTTTTTCCAAGCTCACAATTCCTTTATTGTGGTGGCTGCTAAATCATGTGTGATTTTGACTATGGTTCTTCAGTACTAGAATTCTTTCTGGACTTACAGTTTTTTTTCCTTTGGCCTGGAAGCTCTGGATTTGGGATATAACATTCATAGGAATTTTCATTTGGGGGTTTCTTTTAGTAGTTGACCAGTGCATTGTTTCTATTTCTGCTTTGTCTCCTGGTTCTAAGAGGTTTGGGCAATCTTCTCTTATGATGTCTTGAAAGAGATGTCTAGGCTCCTTTTTTTGGTCATTCTTTCAGATGGTCTGATTATCTTTATGCTTTTTTTCTCTTTAATCTGCTTTCCAAATTAGCTGTTTTTATTATGAGATTTTAATTTTCTGGGTTTTTTTCAGTCTTGATGTTAATATTTCTTATCTCATCCAGTCATTACCTTTTATTTGGACCATTCTAATTTTCAAGGAGTTTGTTGATTAGGTTAGGTTTTGTACCTCTATCTGTCAAACTGCTAATTCCTTTCTATTCTTTCTTCCAAACCTCTCATTTGTTTTCTTATTTTTTTCTCTAGCATTCTCATTTCACTTGCAAAGACATTTTAAAACTCTAAAAATAAACCACTTGCTTCATCTCTTCAAGGAATTCTAGTTGAATTTGTGCCCAAACTATGTTGTGCTTTGAAGTTTTTCTCATAGATATTTTGGAGTCATTTTCTTCTTCTGAGTCTTTGTCTTAAGTGTCCCTATCACCATTTTAACATTTTATAGTAAGATTCTTTTATTGTTGGCTAGTTCTTCCTGTTTACTTCTTGATTGTAGACTTTATGTTAGTCAGGTTCTGCTATTCATGCTACTGCTCTCTTGGTAATATTGACTGTTGTGTTATTACAAAATCATAGCTCAGGTTAGGGACCCAAAAGTTTTCAGGGATCCTAAAGTGGTATGATCCAGGGCAAATCTGATCATAGTTCCAATTGACTAAACTCTACAAGTCCCCCTTGGTTTTGGGTCTAAGCAACAAACCTGTGGGTTTATTTCCTTTGGAGTCTCAGTAGATTGCTGCTACACTTGGCCACTATCAGCCATGTGGAACTTTAGGCTACCCTCTGGTTTGAGATTCCT
This sequence comes from Monodelphis domestica, assembly GCF_027887165.1. Taxonomy (NCBI): domain Eukaryota; kingdom Metazoa; phylum Chordata; class Mammalia; order Didelphimorphia; family Didelphidae; genus Monodelphis; species Monodelphis domestica. The sequence continues at coordinate 397,020,403 of NC_077230.1, read as the reverse complement.
GCTCTGTTTATTCCTCTTCCAATTTCAAATTTGGCTAGAGGCTGGAACTGAGAACTAGCTGCACTCTTGGGGTAAGAGCCATACAGTTGCTTTATGCTTTTGTACTTGCTCTTTGCTTGATTCATAGCCTAATAGGTACCCATTAAGTACTGAAGGCAGTCACTCCTAGGTGTAGATTCTTTCTTCCAGCTACCCTGAATCTATAACCTCAAATTAGATAGTGACAGACAAACTTTGCAGTTGCTACTTTTCTGCATGTTCAGTGCTATGGGATGGATCTACGACCTCTCTTGCTCCATGTCTGATCTCAACCCTCTTTCAGATCCTGGGTACTGAACTATTTCTGGAGACATGCTTTTAGCTAGACCACATGCTCTACCTTCAGGGAAAACTGCCATATTTGCTAACCCCTACTTGGGATAGTCTATGTCCTGTTTTCATGGCTGTGCATAGACTATCTCCAATGCTTGGGATGAACTCCTTATTTTAAACCTCTCACTTTTTTAAAGGCTCAGTTCAAATATGTCTTGTTAGTCAAGGCCTTTCCTAAGCCACTTAATTACAAGGCTCTTCTTCCCCCTACACTTATGTTTATGGTTTAGTTTTTCAGCTGGGTTCGACTTCACATTATCCCATGAACACTGTGCATTAAGTTTTTGTTTGTTTTTTGCAAAGATACTGGAGTGGCTTGTGACCAATGCATGTGATAGGATACAGTCAAATCAGTCTCAACAGAAGATGCTCTCTTTACATATGAGCAATGAATCCAAGAGTCCTTCTCTCCAATCTTTACAGATGTTGGAGTAGTTAACAATATTTGTAATGGCCCTTCCCAGGAAGGCTGAGTTCCTCCAGTATTCTGGAAATTCTTAATATACATCTTGTCTCCTGGGTTCAGGTCATGAAGTGAAAAGTCTAGTGGTCCAGCTTGTACTGCAGCTCTGGGTTCATTAGGTTAACGCAGTTTGTGCTGTAATTCCTGTATAGGAAGCAATAGGAATATCTACTCCTAATAGTGATGTATAGGAGAGGGAGAAAGGCTTAGCCTATATACATGGATGTCCAAAAAGCATCTCAAATGGTGAGATATATAGGTCTCCTCTAGGCCTGCTTCTAAGATAAAATAGGGCCAGAGGGAGATTTTCAGGCCATTTTAAATGTGTCTCAGTGCATAATTTTCCAATTATGGTTTTAAGTTCTCTGTTCATTATTTCAACTTGGCCTGAGCTCTGGGAATGATATCATGCCCTCTTTCCAGTTTAACAATCCTATCTGTTAAATATGTAAATTGTCTCTCAGTTTCCTCCATGAAATCATTAGTATCTTCCTCCTTTTCTTATTTCCCTTTGAAACATATAGAGCCATTTTTCACAATTCTTCAAGGTCCATCTATGGCCATCTTGTGCAATGTGTTCTAAAATGATCCCTGATCTTCTCTTTTCCTGGAGAGGCATCTCTGCCTGGCAGCGTGCTAAGCGTTCTGACATTTTGGCATGGTGGCAGCTATTTGTCTGGGTTTTGGCTGGGGGAAGAGTCAAGCTGACAACCTAGAAGGAGCAGAAGTTCAGACCTCTGAATACCCTTAACAATCACAAACTGAATGCTCCAAGGGACTGAAAAATCAAACCTAACAACAAGACAGAGCCAAGGAACCCTCTTGCTGGACTCAATTCAAAAGGTACGCCCCACCCCAAGCCGGAATCTGAGAACACTTGGGTTTAAGAGGAAGGCAAAAGGAAGGTCCCAGGACCCCTCCCCCACCTCGAGTGCTAAGCCTCCAGCAGAAGCGGGAACCTCTGGGCGGGCAAAGGTGCTGGTCTGGAGGGTGTACCTTGTGGGCAGGGCTATGCCAAGCTCAGAGTGTCAAACACAGATGGCAGGGAAGGAGCTGGCAAGGGAGCATAGAGCTGGTGGCCTTGTCAGAGCTGTGGAGATTCTCCATATTGCTCCAGCCTTCCAGGAGGTTTTGGCCTCAGAGCACACCCAGACCAACCCAGCTGAACTTAATCCCATCAAAAGTCTTCAGACCTCAGGTAGCCTAGGCTCCAATACCCTTCCCTCATTGACTGCTGGACTTTAATCCAATCAAAGGTTTCCAGAGGACAGGGAAGCTCAAACCCTAACAACCTTCCCCCACAGACTGCACCAAGAGATCGTCTGTCAAAGCTATAAGATGGGAGATTGACAGAAGCCCCCAAAACCAAAAAAATAAGAGGAGCAAGAGCACAGACAAATATGGGGAGCAAAGAAGGGTAAATATGAGCAAACAACAGAAAAAGAAGAAATTACAATAGACAGCTTTTATACAGCGAACGGAACAGAGGGGGGAGGATCAGCAAACGTAAATCAGAAATCCCAGCGAATTGGATACAGGCTTTGGAAGAACTTAAAATCCAATTCAACACACACTTAAGAGAGGCTGAAGATAATTGGGGAAAGAACTTAAAAACTAAGATAAGTAATCGGGAAACAGAGGCACTTGAACTAAGTTGAGAAAATAGTGTCTTGAAAGCCAAAATGAACCAGCTGGAAAACGATACAAAGGAGATGAAAGATGAGTTAAAGAGAATGAAAGATGACCTCCAAAGAAAATCAGATCAGAAGGAGAAGGATGATCAAAAAGCCAGGGTTGAAATCCAGTCTTTAAGAACCAGAATACAACAACTAGAACTAAATGGCCTCACAAGGCAGCAGGACACTATAAAACAAAACCAAAAGAATGAAAAATTGAGGAAAATATGAAGTATCTCATTCACAAAACAGAGGATTTAGAAAATCGTTCGAGGAGAGACAATTTAAGAATCACTGGTCTACCAGAAGACCATGACAAAAGAAAAAGCCTGGGCATAATATTATGGGAAATTATTTAGGAAAAGTGCCCCGATATTCTAGAACAAGAGGAAAAAGTGGAGATTGAAAGAATCCACAGATCACCTCCTGTACTTAATCCCCAACTGACAACACCCAGGAATGTTACAGCCAAATTCAAGAACTATCAGACCAAAGAAAAGATATTACAAGCTGCCAAGAAGAAGTCATTCAGATACCATGGAACCACAGTGAAGATAACGCAGGATCTGGCTGCATCCACACTGAAGTACCAAAAGGCATGGAATATGATATTCTAGAAAGCAAGGGAACTAGGTCTACAACCAAGAATCAACTTGGCAAAACTGACTATATTCTTTCAGGGGAAAGTATGGTCATTCAACGAAATAGAAGAATTCCAAGAATTTGTAAAAAAAAAAAGATCAGACCTGAACAGAAAATTAGATGTCCAAGCACAGAACTCAAGAGAATCATTAAAAGGTAATTAAAAAAAGGGGGGAAAGAAAAACAAAACAAAACAAACAACCCCCCCTTTTTTAAGAGACTCAATAAGTTAAAATGTTATGTATCCCTATAAGAAAAGAGGTCACTGGTAACTCTTAAAAACTGTTGTTATCACCTGGGAAGCTAGAAGAATTACACTTAGAGGGAACAGTGACAAACTGTATAGGATGAAAGGACAAGACATAAATAGGTATATAGATATATGTATGCATGAATACATATACATGCATATATATATATACATACAACTAGAGCTAAAAAAGAGGTTAATACTAAAAGAAATGGGAAAAGAAACAAATGGGGGTAAATTTATGTCACAAAGAAGCTCATGGCAGGAGCGGGGAGAACATCAATATACTGGGAGGGTAAAGAGGTTGGAGATGGGAAACACTCAACTCTTATGCACTTTGAATTGACCCAAAGAGGGAAGAACAATCCAATCCATTGGGGCAGAGAATAGATTTGCGCCCTATAGGGGAGTAGAAGGGTAACAAATGGACTGGTGGGGAGGGAAGCAGTACAAGGGAGGGAGAGGGTGGGGGTAGTTTTAGAAAGACTACAGGGAAAATAAGAGGGGGAATAAGAAGGGAGGGGGTAGAAAGGGAAGTAAAATAAGGGTAGGAACTAGGGGGACTGATTAAAAACAAACATTGGTGTAGAAGGAAATAGTGAAAGAAGAAAAGGCAGGATGAGGAGTAGAAATCAAAATGCTGGGAAATACACAGCTAGTAATCATAACTCTGAATGAGAATGGAATGAACTCACCCATAAAACGCAAGCGAATAGCAGAGTGGATTAGAATCCCAAATCCTACCATATGCTGTCTACAAGAAACACATATGAGGAAGGTAGATATGCATAGGGTGAAAGTAAGAGGATGAAGCCAAATCTATTGGGCATCAACTGATAAAAAGAAGGCAGGAGTCATAATCATGATATCTGACAAAGCCAAAGAAAAAATAAATCTAGTTAAAAGAGATAGGGAAGGTAATTACATCCCGATAAAAGTCAGTATAGACAATGAGGAAATATCTGTACTCAACATGTATGCACCATATAGCATAGCATCCAAATTTCTAAAGGAGAAACTAGTGGAGCTCAAGGATGAAATAGATAGAAAAACTATACTAGTGGGAGACCTGAACCTTCCTCTATCAGAACAAGATAAATCAAACCAAAAAATAAATGAGAAAGAGGTAAGAGAAGTGAATGAAATCTTGGAAAAATTAGAGTTAGTAGACATGTGGAGAAAAATAAATAGGCACAAAAAGAAATACACCTTCTTCTCAGCACCACATGGTACATTCATAAATATTGACCATGTATTAGGGCATAAAAACATTGTAAACAAGTGCAAAAGAGCAGAAATAATAAATGCAACCTTCTCAGATCACAATGCAATGAAAATAATAATTAGTAAGGGTACATGAAGAGGTAAATAAAAAATCAATTTGAAATTAAACAATAAGATTCTCCAAAACTGGTTAGTTAAAGAATAAATCATAGAAACAATTAATAACTTCATTGAAGAAAATGACAATGATGAGATATCCCTTCAAAACCTATGGGATGCAGCCAAGGCAGTACTCAGAGGGAAATTTATATCCTTGAGTTCATATATTAAATTAAGAAGGGCAAAGGTCAATGAACTGGGCATGCAAATTAAAAAACTAGAAAGTGAACAAATTTAAAATCCTCAGATGAAGACTAAATTAGAGATCCTAAAAATCAAAGGAGAAATTAATAAAATTGAAAGTCAAAGAACTATTGATTTAATAAATAAGACTAGAAGCTGGTACTTAGAAAAAACAAATAAAATAGACAAAGTACTGGTCAGTCTAATTTAAAAAAGGAAAGAAGAAAACCAAATTGACAGTATCCAAGATGAAAAGGGAGACCTCGCCTCTAATGAAGAGGAAATTAAGGCAATCATTAAAAACTATTATGCCCAATTATATGGCAACAAATATGGCAATCTAGGTGATATGGATGAATACTTACAAAAAAACAAATTGCCTAGACTAACAGAGGAAGAAATAAATTACCCATATCAGAAAAAGAAATTGAACAAGTCATCAAAGAACTCCCTAAGAAAAAATCCCCAGGTACTAATGGATTCACAAGTGAATTCTATCAAACATTCAAAGAACATCTAATCCCAATACTATTCAAACTATTTGACATAATAAGCAAAGAAGGAGTTCTACCTAATTGCTTTTATGACACAAATATGGTACTGATTCCAAAGCCAGGCAGGTCAAAAACAGAGAAAGAAAACTATAGACTATATAAAACTATAATCCTTAATGAATATAGATGAAAAAATCTTAAATAGGATAAATAGATAGGATAGCAAAAAGACTCCAACAAGTCATCACAAGGGTTATTCATTATGACCAGGTAGGATTCATATGAGGAATGCAAGGATGGTTCAACATTAGGAAAACCATCCACATAATTGACCACATTAACAAGCAAACCAACAAAAATCACATGATTATCTCAATAGATGCAGAGAAAGCCTTTGATAAAATACAATACCCATTCCTATTGAAAACACTAGAAAGTATAGGAATAGAAGGGCCTTTCCTAAAAATAATAAAGACTATATATCTAAAACCATCCGCAAACATCATCTGCAATGGGCATAAACTAGAAGCTTTCCCAATAAGATCAGGAGTGAAACAAGCATGCCCATTATCACCTCTATTATTTAACCTTGTACTAGAAACACTAGCAGTAGCAATTAGAGAAGAAAAAGAAATTGAAGATATTAAAATAAGTAATGATGAGACCAAGCTATCACTCTTTGCAGATGATATGATGGTTTACTTAAAGAATCCTAGAGAATTAACCAAAAAGCTAGTTGAAACAATCAACAATTTTAGCAATGTTGCAGGATACAAAATAAACCCTCATAAGTCATCAGCATTTCTAAGAATTAGAAAGAGAAATTCCATTTAAAATCACCCCAGGCAATATAAAATACTTAGGAATCTATCTGCGGAGACAGATACAGGAACAATATGAACACAACTACAAAACACTCTCCACACAATTAAAACTAGATCTAAACAATTGGAAAAACATTGATTGCTCATGGGTGGGATTAGATAACATAATAAAAATGACAAATTAATTTACTTATTTAGTGACATTGAACTACCAAAAAACTTTTTTACTGAATTAGAAAACAAATAACAAAGTTTATTTGGAAGAACAAAAGATCAAGGATATCCAGGGAAAGCATGAAAAAAAAATGCAAAGGAAGGAGGACTTGCAGTCCCAGATCTCAAACTATACTATAAAGTAGTGGTTATCAAAATAATTTGGTACTGGCTAAGAGACAGAAAGGAGGATCAGTGGAATAGTCTTGGGGTAAATGACCTCAGCAAAACAGTCTATAATAAGCCCAAAGATCCCAGTTTTGGGGACCAAAACCCACTATTTGATAAAAATCTGCTGGGAAAATTGGAAGACAGTATGGGAGAGATTAGGTTTGGATCAACATCTCACATCCTACACCAAGAAAAACTCAGAATGGGTGAATGACCTGAATATAATGAAGGAAACTATAAGGAAATTAGGCAAACACAGAATAGTATAGTTGTCAGATATTTGGGAAAGGAAAGACTTTAAAGCCAAGCAAGAGCTAGAAAAAAAATCATAAAATGTAAAATCAATAATTTTGATTACATCAAATTAAAAAGGTTTTGTACAAACAAAACTAATGCATCCAAAACTAGAAGGGAAGCAACAAATTGGGGAAAATCTTCATTACAAAAACCTCTGACAAAGGTCTAATTACTCAAATTTATGAAGAGGCTAAACCAGTTGGACAAAAAATCAAGCCATTCTCCAATTGATAAATGGGCAAGGGACATGAATAGGCAATTTTCAGTTAAAGAAATAAAAACTATTAATAAGCACATGGAAAAGCATTCTAAATCTCTTATAATCAGAGAAATGCAAATCAAAACAACTCTGAGGTATCACCTCATACCTAGAAGATTGGCTAACATGACAGCAAAGGAAAGTAATGAATGCTGGAGGGGATGTGGCAAAGTCAGGACATTAATTCATTGCTGGTGGAGTTGTGAATTGATCCAACCATTCTGTAGGGCAATTTGGAACTATGCCCAAAGGGCATAGACTGTCTCCCTTTTGACCCAGCCATAGCACTGCTGGGTTTGTACCCCAAAGAGATAATAAGGAAAAAGACATGTACAAGAATATTCATAGCTGAGGTCTTTTTGGCGGCAAAAAATTGGAAAATGAGGTGATGCCCTTCTATTGGGGAATGGCTGAACAAATTGTGGTATATGTTGGTGATGGAATACTATTGTGCTCAAAGGAATAATAAAGTGGAGGAATTCCATGGGGACTAGAACAACCTCCAGGAATTGATGCAGAGTGAGAGGAGCAGAACCAGGAAAACATTGTACAAAGAGACTGATACACTGTGGTACAATTGAATGTAATGGATTTCTCCATTAGTGGCAATGCAATGACCCGTAACAACTTGGAGGAACCTACGAGAAAAACCGCTATCCACCTCCAGAGGAAACACTGTGAGAGTAAAAACACCAAGGAAAAGCAACCAGTTGAATACATGGATCGAAGGGGTATGGTTGGGGGTGTAGACTCTAAATGAACATCTTAGTGCAAACAACAACATGGAAATAGGTTCTGGTCAAGGACGCAAGTAATACCCAATGAAATTGCACTTTGGCTGCGGGAAGGGTGGGTGGAGGGGAGGGAGGGAAATAATGTGATTATTGTAAGCAAGGAATAATGTTCTAAATTGACTAAATAAACTAATTCAAGTGGGAAAAAAATAAAAAAATAAAATAATCCCTGATCACTTTTCAAGAATTATTTACAAAGTACCTTCTAATTTGTCTCATGCATTTTTCTTTAGAAAGGTCAAAATCCAGGTATCGACTCTGAAACTCAATTATTCTGTCCATGAATCTGGAGGGTGTGTTTTCCTCATTTTGCTTAATTCTTTCAAATTCTGTCAACTTATCTGTACTGTCTGCACAGTCTCTCATGGCTGTTAAGATGGCCTCCCTACAAAGGTATACTTGTAAATAATCCTCAGAGTTGTTATAGTCCCATTCGCGATCCTGAGATGGCCAGTGTGCTGCATTGTGCCCCCGGCTTTTATTGACATGAGAAATTATTTTATTTTTCTCATGTTCAGTTAAAAAAGCCTGTAGCAAGTTTTCAATGTCTTTGTAAGAGGGATTATACTGAAAAAATATTCCTGTCATCTTTTTTGTTACCAGAAAAGGATCTTGTTCATATGTGGGAACATTTTGTGTGAATTCATTTATTTCTTGGGGAGTAAATGGTATATTGTGCCTTAGAGTCACATCATCCCCATTGCTTCCTATTTCAATTACTTCTCTTAGAGGAAAAAGACCTCTAGTTGAATTTGGGCCCCATGGGTCAGTTTAACTAGAACGAGTTTCTTTAGAAGGACAAGATTTCCTTGGGGTTGAAATTGGTTTTGGGATAGGAGGATATTTCCTTGGGGCTGGGATTGGTTTTTGGCTAGGAGAAGGAACAGGAGAAACTGGGATTTCATTAGTTTGGGTTTCAGGAGAAGGGTCTTGGGTATTAAGTTCAGCCAAGATTTGCAGACCATGAGAGAACAAGTCTGTTAGCTGAGCTATAGGAGAGGTGTTTTCCATTTCCATTTTGGGGGGAGGGAATTTCCTCATTTAGTTGTTCAGAAACAGGTTTGTCAGGTTCAGACATATTTTTGGTGGGGTCAATATTTTCCAATTGATCCTGTAAGAAGCATTTTAACTCATCCAATTGATTTTGCATGTTCTCCTGTATTTTAGCTTCAGATTTTTGTATGGTTTCCTGCATTTTAGCTTCAGATTTTTTCAAGTTAGCATTTCTCATCATAGTATTTCAGAGTATAAAAATGAAATTACCTAATAACATAAGAAATTGGAGGTATTCTGAAGTCTTTAATGCCCCTAATTCTTCAACCGCCATACAAATGTTGTAGAATTTGGTATTCATTTATATATATTGGTAGTTATTTTCCTAGTGGGCCTCACAAGTTTTTTTTTTTTTTAATTTTACTCCTCACTTAATTTTAAAACTAGAGACATGTGGAGAGCAGGACAAGACCTAAACTTCCTCCAGGTTTCTCTCAGTGCTAATTAAGAGTAATCTAGGCAGTATTGTCAGTAGTTAGGGTTGCCTAATTGGGTTGTTTGTTCCCTAAGGGAAAGGGGATTCATAAGTAAACAGCTTCCCCAATCCTGCTGCTTTTAGGTTTTTTAAAAAAATGACTGTGTTCAATTCAAATTAAGGAGAAAAGAGAAAAAACAAATTTATACTCACCTGATCTTGCAGCTGTGTTTCAAACAGCTTAAAAACTTACTTGAGGAAGTAATAAAGAGAGAAAGGAAAAAGGTTTCATGGAAATTTGAGGGTCCTGGTCATACTCTTTGTGGATTAGCCAGACTGTAAAGGTAATTTTAGGGTTGTGACTTAATCTAAATTAATTTGGTCACCAGAGAAAGTCCCAAATAAAATACCCAAGTCAGTTTGGAAATTTATGGTGATTTTAATTAATATAGAGGGAAGGAATTAAGGAGAAGAGAGGGGGGGGTATAGGATTTCTCCTGCCTGGCCTTTGCCAAGGGGAGTTCAAAGACCTCAGCCACAAGGTCTTTGAAGAAGATTTAGAGGTTTTCCTAAGAGGATAATGTTTGGAAGGTAAAGGAGAAAAGAATCAGCCTAAACTCCAAGAGAGCTCAGTGAAGATGCCTCACCTGAACTAGGCTACTAAGCTTCTCCCAGTATAGTATCAAGGAAAACTCACCACCAAACCCAGACAATAGCTGCTGCCACAACAAGATGTCGAAACACTTAGCAAGCTGCTGCCAGAGCCACCTTTCTGCAGAAAGAGACTGGAGAGAGTAAGTGATGCGAAATATATAGAAGGTTTTTACATCACTTTCCTGCAACTCAAATGTACCAATGGTAGCTTAAGCTTGACTTAGGACAGCCCAGGGGTCTTTCAGTTATTTCTGATTTGTCATTTGCTAGTACATGTCTGTCATGGGCCATCCTCCTAAATACTTAATCCTTAAGTATGGGTGTAGACATTCCCGTTTTTGTTAGACTAAGTAGGGTGGAGTAATCTAAAATTCATAGAACTTCATTCTTATCTGAAGTTTGTAGACAAAGGAGGGCTACATGCACACACATACACACACACAAAGAGTAAATTCAACAGGGAAGAGAAGGTTTAAGGGGGATAGTGGTGTAGGGGACACAGTAATCACAACCAAAACAAACTTCAACTTTCAAGGATGGATCAAAAATAGAGTATTAAAAGGAATAGAGGTGGGGCAGTGGAGATCCAGGTCTAGAGATAGGTGGTCCTGAGTCTAAATTTCACCTCAGATTCTTTCTAGCTAGGTGATCCTGGGCAAAAGCCCTTACCACTCTTTTGCCTTGAAACCAAAAAAGTATTAACTCTAAGAAAGAAGGTAAGGGCTTTAAAAAAAAGAAAAAAGAAAGGAAAAGAAAATAATATAAAAACTAGTGACTGATGTATGGGCCAAATTGAGACCTCAAAAGGCTGTGATTTTCTCAAGGTCATGAAACTATTAAGTACTAGAGGCAGAATTTGAATTCAGGTCCCTTTGACTCCAACTCCAGTACTCTATATAAGAGGATGTTTATCTGCATACTTTTAGGACAAGGGCAAAGCCTATGATTTTGGAAATAAGACCAATTGGCAAAAAAGATCTTTAATGTTACAATAACCTCAAATCTTCACTAGCTATACATTTTAGCAAGAGAGATTTTATGGCTAGGTCTCCTAAGTCTTATATTCTGGAGAGAGACTGAAAATAAGCCCTTTTGCTCCAATAGAATCAGCATTTTTCCTATTAACTTAGGCATGGTTGTAACCTATCACCATGGTGACAGTAAACAAAATAGAATTCAACACAACTTTTGATTCTTCCTGTAAAGAAGGAAGTGGTACTATAGGGAATTTTTAATTTGTGGTCTCTTTTTAGGAAAGAAACTGGAAAAAATTTAAAACCATAGCAAGTCCTTTAGGTATAATCACTAAAAGACACTAAAAGAAAGCGGTATAGTTGAATGCCATTATTAACTTTAGACCTAGATCTCAGGATTGGGAAAACTTGGTACAAATTGTTACTATGTTTCCGGGGTGCCCACAGCCATGGTCTAATCCCAGTTGGAGAATTGAACCAAAGTATTCAACCAGAGTGCTCATTGGGAACTGGGCAGAAGAGAGAAGAAAGGTAAGGAGCTAAGTGAAGGGGGAGACAAAGGTAGGCAAGGTGGGTTTAATAAGGTAGAAGGAGCTTTATTTAAAAACACACACACTCATCTGTTGTACACATCTCTCTAAATAGGTGTGTAATTTAAATCTATCCAGACAAGAGAATCAGGGCATGCCCTAAATATCAAAATATGAAATTGGGAATCTTATGCTATTCTTGGGAAGAGCTGTAATTAGAACGTTGGCCCTTGGCTTAATTTCTGTTAAACTGAATGGAAACCCTGTGGGCAGAAGCATCCAAAATAGGCTGAAGACAACAAATCACTTAAGTTGAGAAGAATGAAGCAGTCAGTGCTCTGGGATGGTGATAGGAGCAGGGGGAAGGCAGAAACAGATTCTGAACTTTTAAGAGCCTACTGTGTATAAGTCTGAGAGGCACAGCAAGTCATGGGGGATGGAGAGTTGGCCTCAAAACCAGGAGGACTCAGTGGGCCAAAAAGAAAGAGGACAGAGGAGGAAAAGTGAGGAGAAAAACAAAATGGTGGTCTGGTCAGATGTTACCAACATATGCTTTGTGCCACGTGTACTTAGACCTCCTGACTTCTATCTCTTTATAACATTAAGAGGAAAACTGGTTGAAACCTGGATTCTGGATATAACACAGAAGACCTCCTGGCCAGGCGCTTTTGTTATTGATTGTTAGAAGGAAGCATCAGAGGAAAAGAGATCACAAAATCTAAATCAGTGTTATGGTCTCTTTCAGTTTATCAAAACTTCAGAACCCAGTTTCCTGAGTACCTTCCAAAAGGACTTTGTCCCATTCCCAGGTCACAAAGCAGATACTATAACAAGATCGTATTATATGAGAAGAACTGAGGTAAGAAGAAGGGAACTGTAACTATTTTCTGGGGTTCTGGGTAGTCAAGGGACATAAGATTTAGGTCTGGGCCTGGACCCTTAATATAGAGAAGCAAAATAAGTCTGTTCCCTTTCAGATATATTCCCCTTAAGTCTTTTCTTTTCTTGTCAGCAAATGAATGGAGAGAGGGAAATGACAGAGCCAAAAATGACTTCAAGGCCACAAGGGTGGCCTTCATGACCTCTAGAGAAAGTTGATGTTGCTTTCAACAGATGCAGATAAATTATGGGGAGACAAATGTGTTAGATAAAAATATATCCAGTTCTGGGGGAGGAGCTAAGATGGCAGTTTAGTTGCAGGAACCTTCTGAATCTCCTTCCAACCAATCATTACAAAGCATCTCAAAAGGACAGAAATCAAAATTGGATGAGTAAAGGGGCTCTTCCATGGGATTCAGCCTTAAAGGTAGGCAGTGTTTTGGGATTCCCACTCTATAAGGGGGAAAAACTTCACTTATCAAAGGGCAAACTGATCACCTCTCCCCTACATTACCTACCGCATCAGAGTCAGCGTGCCAGCCTGGGCAATCTTTAAATTCTCTGGGGCTGGCTGAAAGCACCACAGACTTACCCCTGAGGGCAGTGCAAGGCCTTAGCAGCAAGACTTGAGACCTGAGGCTGAAGAGCAGAGAGCCTGGGCAGCCCAGTGAGGAGCTTGGGCAAAGACAGGGCTGAACACAGCTGAGGCATCAGCGGCTGGAAAAGATAGCCTCAGGGCAAAACACTTTAACGCACCATAGACAAAGAACATCACATTACTTGTCCTCACTTGGGCTTCTGACTGGGAAGGGAAGATACTACCAAGGCAAAGCCCTGTAAGACAGAAGCTAAGAAAGCAATAAACATGCAGGAACCCCAATCCACTAGTGGCAAAAAAAAGTTTTCATTATCATAGTAGATTATCATAGGTAGAGGTTATGGTTTTAAGCTATTCAAGATGATAAATTGAAAAAATTGGGGAGGGGTATAAAAAAGAGGATGGTACTAAGAGAAACTTGAAGGAAGAAGAAAAATAGGATAAATTATACCACATAAAGAGGCACATTGGGGAGGGCAGAATACTATTATAAGAAGATGAGGAAGAGAGTGACAATAGATAATATTTAAACCTTATTCGCAGTGGAATCAGTTCTGAGAGGGAAGAATAGCCAGATCTATTGGGGTATAAAATTCTATCTTACCTTACAGGGAATAAAGAAATAATGTAAATAAATAAATAAAAAGTTGAGAGGAGGGAATAATGAAGTGGAGGAGTAGGGCAGGGAGTATTAAAAGGGAGGGACAGGTGGGGGGCAATTAATAGAGCTTAAATAGAAATAAGGGGGGGAATTAGAAGGGAGATGATGGGAAGGAAAGTAAAATGGGGAGAGGGGAACTGATTAAAAGCAAAACACTGATGTAGAAGGAAATAGTGAAAGAAGAAAGGGCAGGACTAAAGGTGGAAATAAAAATGATGGGGAATACACAGGTAGTAATCATAACTATGAATGTTAATGGAATGAACTCACCCATCAAATGGAAGCAGATAGCAGAGTGGATTAAAAACCAAAATCCTACCATATGTTGTAGACAAAAAATATATATGACAGGTAGACACACACAGAAAAAGGTAAGAGGCTGGAACAGAATTTATTGGGCATCAACTGAGAAAAAGAAGGCAGGAGTCACAATCATGATATCTGACAAAACCAAAGTAAAAATAGATCTGATTAAAAGAGATAAGGAAGGTAATTACATCCTGATAAAAAGTAGTATAGACAATGAAGAAATATCAGTATTCAACATGTAGGCACCAAAAGGTATAGCATCCATATTTTTAAAGGAGAAACTATTGGAGCTTAAGGAGGAAATAGAGAGTAAAACTGTACTAGTGGGAGACATCAATCTTCCTCTATCAGATCTAGATAAATCAAACCAAAAAATAAATAAGAAGAGATGTGAATGAAATCTTAGAAAAATTAGAATTAATAGATATATAGAGAAAAATAAATAGGGATAAAAAAGGAATACACCTTTTCAGCAGCACATGGTAAATTCACAAAGATTGACCATGTACTAGGATATAGAAATAAATGTAGAAAGCAAAAATAATAAATGCAACTTTTTCAGATCATAATGCAATAAAAATTATAATTAGTAAGGGCACATGGAAAGGCAAATAAAAATTTATTGGAAATTAAATAATATGATTCTCCCAACCTGTTTGGTTAAGGAATAAATCATAGGAACACTTAATGATTTCATTGAAGAGAATGACAATGAGGAAACATATAGAAATTTCTGGGATACTGCAAAAGCAGTACTTGGGGGGTGGATTTATATCCCTGAGTTCCCATATTAACAACAACAAAAAAAGAGGAGATTAATGAATTGGGCATGCAACTAAAAAATACTAACTAGAAAAAGAACAAATTAAAAACCCTGAGATAAAGACCAAATTGGAAATACTAAAAATCAAGGGAGAAATTAATAAAATTGAAAGTGAAAGAACTATTGAACTAATAAATAAGTCTAGGAGTTGGTATTTTGAAACAATAAATAAAACAGATAAAGTTTTGGTTAATCAAGAAAAAGAAAGAAGAGAACCAAATTAACAGTATCATGAATGAAAAGGGTGACCTCACCTCTAATGAAGAGGAAATTAAGGTAACTATTAAAAACTATTTTGTCTAATTAAATGGCAATAAATATGGCAATCTAGGTGAAATGGATGAATATTTTCAAACTATAAATTGTCTAGATTAACAGAAGAGGATTTGAATAATCCCATATCAGAAAAAGAAATTGAACAATCCATCAAAGAACTCCTTAAGAAAAAATTACCAGTGCCAGATGGATTCATAAGTGAATTCTATCAAATATTTAAAGATCAATTAATCCCAATACTCTACAAACTATTTGATAAAATAGGCAAAGGAGTCTTACCAAATTCTTTTTATGATACAAATATGGTATTGATTCCCAAGCCAGGAAGACCAAAAACAGAGAAGGAAAACTATATATCAATCTCCTTAATGAACATAGGTGCAAAAATATTAAATAAAATACTAGCTAAAAGGCTTACAACAAATTATCACAAGGATTATGACCAGGTAGGATTTATACCAGGAATGCAAGGATGGTTTAATATTAGGAAAACCGTCCACATAATTGCTTATATCAACAACCAAACTAATAGAAATCACATGATTATCTCAATAGATGCAGAAAAAGCCTTTGACAAAATACAATACCCATTCCTATTGAAAACACTATAAAGTACTGGATTAGATGGGCCTTTTCTAAAAATAATAAACAGTATTTATTTAAAACCACCAGCAAGTATCATCTGTAATGGGGATATGTTAGATGCCTTCCCAATGAGATCAGGAGCAAAGCAGGGATGCCCATTATCACCACTATTATTTAATATTGTACTAGAAATGCTAGCAGTAGAAATTAAAGAAGAAAAAGAAATTGAAGGGATCAAAGTAGGCAATGAGGAAACTAAACTGTCACTCTTTGCAGATGACAGGATGTCATCTGGATGATGACACCTTAGATTCTTTGAGTATCTAAGTATCTAAGAAAATCAACTAAAAAACTAGTAGAAACAATAACTTTAGCAAAGTTGCAAGGTACAAAATAAACCCACAAAAATCATTAGCATTCCTATATGTTTCCAATAAAACCCAGCAGCAAGAGTTAGAAAGAGAAACTCCACTTAACATTACTCTAGACAAGATAAAATACCTGGGACTCAACTTGACAAGACAAATTCAGGAATTATGTGAATATAACTACCAAACACTCTTCACACAAATAAAACTAGATCTAAACAATTGGAAAAACATCAATTGCTCATGGATAGGACAAGTTAATATAATAAAAATGACAATCCTATCTAAATTAATTTACTTATTTAGTGCTATACCTATCAAACTACCAAAATACTTGTTTGTTGAATTAGAAAAAATTATAATAAAGTTCATTTGGAAGAGCAAAAGATTAAGAATATCAAGGGAAATAATGAAAAAGCTTTGAGGGATGGGGGCCTAGCAGTACCAGTTTTAAACTGTACTATAAAGCTGTGATCATCAAAACAATATGGTACTGGCTAAGAGACAGAACAGAAGATCAATGGAATAGATTGGGGTAAATGTCAGCAAGATAGTGTATGATAAACCCAAAGACCCCAGCTTTGGGACAAAACCCCCCTATTTGACAAAAACTGCTGGGAAAATTGGAAAACAGTATGGAAGAGTTTAGTTTTAGATGAACATTTCACACCCCACACCAAGATAAATTCAGAATGGGCAAATGCCTTAAATATAAAGAAGGAAACTATAAGTAAATGAGGTGAACACAGAATAGTATACTTGTCAGATTTATGGGAAAGGAAAGAATTTAAGATCAAGTAAGAGATAGAGAATATTACAAAATATAAAATAAATAATTTTTATTAAATTAAATTAAAAGGTTTTTATGCAAAAAAAAAAAAAAACAAACCAATGCAACCAAATTTAGAAGGGAAGCAACAAATTGGGGAAAAATGTTTATACCAAAAACTTCTGACAAATGTCTAATTTCTCAAATTTATTAGAAGCTAAATCAGTTGTACAAAAAACCAAGCCATTCCCCAATTGATAAATGGGCATAGGACACTAATAGGCAATTTTAAGATGCAGAAATCAAAACTATCTATAAAAACATGAAAAAAGTGTTCTAAATCTCTCGTAATTAGAGAAATGCAAATCAAAACAACTCTGAGGTACCACTTCACACCTAGCAGATTGACCAATATAGCAGCAAAGGAAAGTAATAAATGTTGGAGGGGATGTGGCAAAATTGGGACACTAATGCATTGTTGGTGAAGTAGTGAATTGATCCAACCATTCTGGAAGGCAATTTGGAACTATGCCCAAAGGGCATTTGAATGACTGCCTGCCCTTTGATCCAGCCATAGCACTGCTGGGTTTGTACCCCATAGAAATAATAGGGAAAAATACTTGTACAAAAATATTCATGGCTGTGCTCTTTGTGATGGCAAAAAACTGGAAAATAAGGGGGTGTCCATCAATTGGGGAATGACTGAATGAATTATGATATCCGATTGTGATGGAATACTATTGTGCTAAAAGGAATAATGAACTGGAGGAATTCCAGGTGAACTGGAAAGACCTCCAGGAATTAATGCAGAGAAAAAAAAGCAGAACCAGGAGAACATTGTACAGAGACTGATACACTGTGGTACAATCGAATGTAATAGACTTTTCTACTAGCAGCAATGCAATGATCCAGGACAATTTTGAGGGATTTATGAGAAGGAACTCTATCCACATCCAGAGAAAGAACTATTGGAGTAGAAATGCAGAAGAAAAACATATGATTGGTCTCATGGTTTGATGGAGATATGCTTGGGGATATTGACTTTAAATGATCAATGTATTGCAAATATTAATAATATGGAAATAGCTTTTGAACAAGGATACATGTAAAACCCAGTAGAATTGCTCATCAGCTCCAGGAGGCAGGAGGGAGGAGGGGAAGAAAAAAAAACATGAATCATATAACCATGGAAAATATCCTAAATTAATTAAATAAATAAAAAATTAAAAGGAGTACATTTAAAAAAAATGGAAAAATGTTCAAAATCACACAGAGGGCAACAGACAAGTAAGTCAGCTTTGAAACATATTGAACTTTTGACAATACTATATGTACTAAGTCATGATTTCCTATGAAACTTTTTTTCTTGTTCTTTGTATGTATAATTTGTCATGTTCAGAATAACAATTAAATAAAAAGATGAATAAATTAATAAGCAAAAAAAGAAGTGAATTTAGGCTACATATCCAGAAAAATGTACAATTGGAGACATCCAAAATTAGAATGGGGTGAGAAAACCAGAGCAGTTCCATGTCACCACAAGAATCCTCTATAACCAAGATTAAAATATCACCACAAAACTAATACAGGAGTGAAAGATCCAACAAGGCAGAAGAGTGAAACAACTATCAAGAAAAGAAAAACCCAAAAGGCAGGCATAGAACATCTGGGGTACTGGGGTGAGAGGAGAGCAGAGCTAGCAAGAGGTTATAGCAAGTAGGGAAGAGCAAACTAAGAGCAAGACACATCCCCACCCCCACCCCACATCTGCTGTCACAGGTTTGGAACCTAAGCCATAGCCAACAATCAGATTCTGAGATCCTGCTGGGGCAAATAGTGGTACAAGACAACCCACACCTCTTTCAAACCTTGGTGAAGTCCAGAGTTCCAGCCCAGGGCAATCTGGGCTGAAGTGGGAAGATCTGTGTAGGCCCAGAACAAAGCCAGGAATCTCAATCTGCACTTGGGATGAGGACATAGTTCACACCGGATCTTTTTGCCCAAAACTATGTGCATAGCTCTAGGACAGGATAATCAAGGGTGTGCCTGATTGGATCAAGTACACATTAAAATGAAAAAACTGAGCCTAAGCCCCTGATCTGACTAAGTTCAGAGGGAGGTCAAAAGCTTGTGCCCAAGCCTGAGGCAAGTCCTTAAGCCATCAGTATCTCCAGGGTCAATTGAATGAGCAGGGGAAAGGCACTCTCAGAACTCTCAGTTCTCAGACCATCACATCTTCTAAGAACTGAAACTGGTAAAAACCCAGAAAATAAGCAGAGAATAACATCAAGGAAGGACTGAAGTTTAAGAGTGTACCCCAGCTTCCCAGAAAACAGAGCCATAATTATATAGGAAAAAAATGAGCAAACAACAAACAAAGCACCTAATTCTAAAGAATTTTTATGGAAACAAAGAACAAGGTACAGACACAGAAGGGGACAGTGAAAACAAAGGAAACACATGTAAAATCCAAAAGAAAAATATGGATTGGACACAGATTCTGGAAGAGTTCAAAAAACGATTTCAAAATCTAAATAAGAGAAGTAGATAAAAAGTGGGGAAGAATAATGAAAGTGATGCAAAAAGAAATGGACCGATTGAAAAAAGGAGAACCAAAAACCAACAAAGGAAAACCAGGCCTTAAAAATCAGAATTGACCATCTAGGAATGAATGATTTCATGAGAAATCAAGAAACAATAAAGCAGAATCAAAGGAATGAAAAAATAGAGGAAAACAGGAAATATTTTATTGAAAAAACAAATGACCTAGAAAATAGATCTAGGAGAGACAATTTGAGAATTATTGGACTACCTGAAAGCCATGATCAAGAAAAAAACCTTGGACATAATATTACAAGAAATTATCAAAGATAATTGCCCAGAGATCCTCAAAGAAGAAAACAAATTGAAATAATTCACAGATCACCTCCAGAAAGATATCCTCAAATGACAACTTCCAGGAATGTAATAGCTAAATTCATGAGCCACCAATTTATGAAAAAAATTCTTTAAGCAGCCAGAAAGAAACCATCCAAATAGCATGGAGCTACAATCAGGATCACACAGGACTTAGTGGCTTCTGCATTAAAGGATCAAAAGGCATGGAATATGATATTCAGAAAAGCAAAATATTTTGGTTTACAACCTAGAGTCATCTATCCAGCAAAACTGAGTGTATTCTTTCAGGGGGAAAATGGATATTCAATAAGATAGAAGATTTCCAAGCATTCCTGTGGAATAAGCCAGAACTAAACAAAAAATCTGAAGTCCAAACATGAGACACAAGAGAAGCCCAAAAAGGTAAATAAGAGAAAATTTAAGGAACTCATTATGGTCAAAATGTTTATATGTCTACATGGATAGAGAATTTCTGTATTCTCAAAAATCACTCTGAGTAGTAGAGAAGATATAAGGAATTTATTCAGAAAGAGGGTAGAGAAGTAAGTTGATTATGATGATATGATGTGTATGTAAATGTGATATGAAATGATAGGTATGTATAATATATGTATACATATGAATAATATGTTAAAAATCAATCAAGGGCTAAAGAGAGAGTTGCACTGAGAGAAAAGGGAAGAGAGAGATAGAATAGGGTAAAGTATAAAACATAAAGAGGTATGAAAAATCATTATAGAGAGGGGAGGATAAGGGTGGTGATAGGCAATACTTAAACTTTACTTTCATTGTAACTGATTCAGAGAGGGAAAAACAAGTATACTCAGTAGGGTATAGAATTCTATCCTACCCTACAGAGAAGTAGAAGGGTATATGAATAAGATAAGGGAAGAGAAAGGTAATGGGAGGGAGGGGGAAGTGTGTATGTGGGGGTAACAAAAAGCAAAATTTTGGTGAGGAGGAACAGAGTTAGGGAATAGAGCAGGTTCTACAGGGGATAATATGATGGAGGGCAATACACAGTTTGTAATCATAATGCTGAGTGTGAATGTGATGAATTAACCCATAAAATGGAAGTGGATAGCAGAGGGGATTAAAAACCAGAATCCTACTATATGTTGTTTACAAGAAACACATTTGAATCAGAGTAACGCATACAGATTCATAGTAAAAGGACATAGAAACTGAAACATTGTGATACAATCAAATGTAACAAACTTTTTTACTAGTAGCGGTGCAAGGATCCAGGACAACACCAAGGAACTTATGATAAAGAGTGCTATCCAAGATCCAGAGAAAGGAGTGTGGGAGTAGAAATGCAGAAGAAAAACATATGATCGATCATGTGGTTTGATGGAGATATGAATGGGGTTTTGATGTTAAATGATCACTCTATTGCAAATATGAATAATATGGAAATAGGTTTTGAGCAATGATACATGTACAACCCAGTGGAATTATTCATCAGCTGAGGGAGTGGGGAGGGAAGAAGAGTGAGGAAAATCAGGAATCATGTAACCATGGAAAAATATTCTAAATAAATAAATAACAAAGTAAAAGGGGGCAGCTGGGTGGCTCAGTGGATTGAGAGTCAGGTCTAGAGACGGGAGGTCCTGGGTTCAAATTTGGCCTCAGACACTTCTCAGCTGTGTGACCCTGGGCAAGTCACGCCTAGCCCTTGCCACTCTTCTGCCTTGGAGCCAATACACGGTATTGACTCCAAGACAAAGGGTAAGGGTTAAAAAAAAAGTAAAAAAAGTAGAATAGGCTGCTTTAGGAGGTGGTAGGCTGTCCCTTGTTGCAGGCCTTCAAGAAGTTGGATGAACATTTGCCATGAATGTTGTAGTTGGGATATTTTTCAGGTATGGGTTAGTCTCAATGGCTGTTAAGGTCTGAAATATCATGATTCTGTGATTCTTGTCTGAATTACTCCATTAGCCCCCTAACTCTAATCTCGTTGTTTCTGGTCTTATTTCTCCATCATCCTCCACAAGACTGCCAAACTGATGTGCCTAATGCATCTTTTCCCCAGTATTATTGTACATTGCTCTCTTTCATGTGGGGTCTATAAACTCTTCCATGGACATGATATTCCAGTTTCCAGCCTTTCTGTCTTCACTCCAGTGGTCACTTCTTTCTAGACTGCACCCCCTCCTTGCCTCTCCCTCACAAAAACTCTAGTTTTCATCCAGCAGAGCTTAGCTGCCACCACTCACACAAGGCATTTCCTGGTCTACCCAGTTTGTGGGATTTTCTCCCTCCTGAAATGATTTTGTATATGATTTGTACATTTGCTATATTTCCTCTACTCCCCACTCCTCCTAGCATGTAAGCTTCTGGAAGGCAGAGATGATTTTGTTTTTATCTTTGTAGCTCTAGCACCTAGGTGAATGTCTAACACAGGAGGAATGTAATGTTTGTTGAACTGAATTGAACCAGGCTGACTCTATGGGTCTCTCTGACCTCAGTCAAAACCTAAAACCTACCTAAGCTAAAACTTTTGTTCCCATCTCCTTTCTTTTCCTCAGATAGCTTCCATGGTCTCTCTACCTTACTTTTCTATCCCAAATATTGCCCCGAGCGCCAACTTAAACACTACTGATAGAAAAGAACAAAGAATCATTAGATAGGAATGTTTCTACTTTTTTTTCTCAGAATAACACCAGAAACTGTACCCAACAACTGCCTACCAAACCCCAAGGAGATGGTTAGAAATGTTTTTTACATTACCAATGAATACAGCTTTTGCTTTGAAGTCTCTATTTCCTTCCCTTCCCACTAGCTTTTCTCAGCCTAGTCTGAGATGTACCCTTATGCCTAAACATCACTTGTCTTGTAATCAATGGGAAACCCAATAGTTCATTTGCCCTGGCATTAGGAATAAAAAAGTAAAATGGCAAATCCAGTGAGGTAGACCTTGGAAATCACCCTCCTCTCTCTTTATCATTGTGGTATGACTTATTTATTGAACCCCGGTTTAAAATATTGGGCTTAGCTGGCATTCCAGACCATAGCAAACACAAACCTTACTGTCTTACCCAGACATCGGGGTGGGCATGAAAATCAACCTAATAAATCAGTTCATTTCTCCATGACACTTTCCCAGAAATAAGAAAGATTTCTTAGGACACTCACCAACTCAAACAGCTCTTCCTCTCCAGGGAAGAAGGAGAAAAAGGCTTTCTTTTCCCAGTAAATAACTGCTACCAAAGAAAACGTTCTCTCAGTTTCCAGCTGAGGAAGTCTGTAAAACCTTTGTAGCAGAAGACAATTTATGGAGATCTCTCTACCGTCTTCCATAGTAACAAGTTGAAAAACATGGTATAAATGTCAGGCTTAGTATTACTAATTATTTCACTCTTCTGAAGGAATGAAGTATGAGCTTGAGATGTGCTTAATATAAATCAGAATATAGCAAAGGTGATGCAATTTCAGTTTACAAAAACATGCATTAAGTTAACCCTCTGTTTACTTAATCTGCCAGTCCTGCCTGTTATTTAATCATGCATAAATTACATCTAAAGAGAGCATTAAGTTGTCATTTATTAGATGAGAGTCCAAACACCTGAAAAACAAATTCTAGTGAATCATTTGAGACCATTTGTTTGAAGGTGGGTTTGGAGGAGAAATAAGCCATTTTTATATTAAACTCTTGGGGCTAAAAGGGACCTAAAAAGTCATCTAGCATAGTCTCTAGGTCAGTGGTTCTCAACCTTTCTAATGCTGTGACCCCGCAATACAGTTCCTCATGTTGCAGTGACCCCAAACCAAAAAATTATTTTGGTGGCTACTTCAAAACTGTGATTTTGCTACAGTTATGATTCAGAATGTAAATATCTGATATGCATTATGTATTCTCATTGCTACAAATTGAGAGGTTGAGAACCACTGCTCTAGGTAGTTACGCATCATCTATTCTTAGCTTCATACTACCCATTCCTCACTTCCTTGTTAAAATTATTTTCAAACTATCAATAATTTATGCATATGTTCATATGTATAGCAGACACATATACATATATATATATATTTAAAACACACACTTTACTGTAATTCAGCTTTCCAAAATGTTCCTAATCATTGGATTTTTTAAAATTAGAAAATAAGTAAATGTTAATTTGTTGCTATGATTATAATGGTAAGTAAAACTTCACAACCATTTCTAGGATTGGATTTAATTTTTAAGGCAAAGTAATTTTAAAAGCATCCATAATGAGAGGAAATATATTCATGCTACTAAACAAAATAATGAAATTTGATCTTCTAAAATGCCAGTAATTTTTGAAGTATGCAGTCTAGTCTGTAGATAAGAAGAAAATCAGTTTCACCAGAAGAACAGTTTACTTGATTAGCAAGTGAGTAGACTAACAATTGGTAAACTTTAGATGATAAGACCAATTAAGCAATTACACTAATGTATAGTTTTCATTACTTTGAAGGCTAATTAGTTGGGGAAGCCACATTAATTGTCTGTACTGTCAACTTCATATCCTTTTAGAATCACTTATATGAGATTCCCTAGTTAGCCTCCCAAAAAATGCCTGGATATGTCTGTCCTTCCAGGGCCTGCCATATAAGCATCTGATGACCCACCATGAGGAACGAAAACATCGGAATTTGATCAGCTCATATGATGACCATTTCAGCAGGCATGGTTACAATCCTGCCTTGCCACCACTCCGTAGCTGGAATGGGCAGAAACTGGTGTGGCTGCCAGAGAAGTCGGACTTTCCCCTTCTTGGTACTTCCTCAATCCGTTTTTTCCCTATACAGATTGCCATAGGTTCCAAGATACACTGAAACTTTGCTATAATGCCCCATCCCATGACATGCATTTTGGTGTAGGTAGATCAGCTCAAACTCCAGGGGAGTTACTGAAATCAATAGTCATAACAGAGTTTCAATGTAAGATTTAAATTAGTATTTAATAACTGCAAGTATTATATTTTATAAGATTTATTAATAATCACTTGAAGTAGAAGAAAAAAATAGAAGTAAAACCTGAGTAGAACTCTCCTGCCTCTCACCTCACCCCACCTCCACAAACTGGGTCGGAAAAGAGAGTGAGGGGCAGAGCTACGCAAAATGTACATTAGCCCGTAACATGAGAGGGAACATGGGAAGATGGGATTTAGAGTTCTGGGGAGCAAATTCTAATTATACAACACTTATAATAAAATGACATTCCAGGTCTCTGAGACAGCATTATGAGGTGCTGGCCAATTGTGCTCTCTTCTCAGAGATGCCCTTTGCCCCCTTTCTTGCATTTCACAAGCATTGTCCTGGATGCACTGAACAATTCTGTGTGGCTGTCTCTAGCAGCCCAGGATGTGTGGCACAGTTGGCACAGGACCTCATCTGTGTTCCCACACCAATCCCAGCCTCTATGCCCACCCTCCACCACCTCCACTCCATGACTCCATCATACAATGCCTTAGAAGAAGTATGCCTAGTCCTCAGGGAAGTGGCACCCTCCCTATGGCGATTGACGTAAGGGCAGCTTTCTCCATCAGTGAAAATTAAGCTCAGTGAACTGTGGGGAAATCTCTTTTTATTTAGTTAATGCGAATTTACCCTGAAGTATGAGGAGTTTCATCATCACAAGCTCCTTCTCCCTAATAGGGCAGTAACACCTTACCCAAGAGAAGATGGGATGCTGTTGTCTTGGGCCAGTGTCCAGTGGTGCACAAAGCCTTAAACAATGCAGAAGGCACTTATTTGTTTGTTGAACTGAATTCAACCCTAGGTCCCCAGTCACACATGCCCTTTAGGGGACTGGAGGGGACTTCCAGCGGGGCCCTCCCTTCCTTTCTTTCCAATACCTCCTAGATCTAATTCCTTTCCTTTAAATGTTCCTAAACCCATCACAAGTTTGTCTTGGTTCAACCTGAGAAAACTACAAGGAAGCATTTACCTCCCTACCCTTAAAGCACCCTCCAAACCCAGGGCTGGGTCCAGCTGTTGGTTCCTGATTTCACATCTTAACTCTGATTTTTGTTTCAGCTCCCCCCACCAACTACGGCCTCTTTGAGAGTCTCATGAAGAAATGGCATGAACCTAAGACTGAGTGGATGAATAGTGTTTACACCACGTCTTATGTAAGACACCCAGTATCTACTCGGTCCCAGCATGAGCGAGCAATCTCATTTCCTCCTTCCCACCTACAGTGATCCCTCTGGCCCGTCCAATCAGGTCTGCTATCTTCCCTGAACAAGATGAAACTAGACTAAAGAATTCATAGTATCTTTGAGTTCCAAGGGGAGCAAATGGGGGAAGCACGAACGCTGACTGCCTCCTTCTCCTCCTGGCACCCTTGAAGAGCTACAAATACTCTTGGGGGATTTACTCCAGAAAGCTCTATGAGCCACCCACATTCGGCTTGTTTCTTTGGAAGACAAAAGTGCCCCCCTCCTCCAAACTGCAGGCTGCTTCTCTCTTATCTTTCATAATTAAATGTGTATGGAGCTACCAGAGTTGACAATGTGCACAGAAGATACAGCGCTTCCTCTTATTGGGCTTCTAGCATAATGAGAGCAATTAGTAAGCACATTCTACAGAAAAATAAAGATCAAATCCTGTTTTTCTAAACCTCCCAGAAGGGGCAAATTGTTAGAAATCACATTCCTGAAGCAGAAGGAGTAGCTGTGGAGCAGGAGAACCTAGCATGTCCAGGCTTACTGACTTAAGCAAGGCCTTTCACATCCCCCTGGGCCTTAATTTCTGTATCTGAAAAAAACGAGGGGCTGGACTAGATAATCTCTGAAGTAAGTCCTCTGGACCCAGCAAGAGCAGAGGGGAGGACTTTCACCTACACCCCTCCAAGTTCTCCCTTGCAGGATGGTGGGGCTCTGTGTGGAAGGCTGGTGGTCTGGAAGTTGTGGGGGTTTTCTGAGGGGCAGATTGGGAGATGGGGCACCTGACTGGGGTCTGGACGTTGAGCTTCTCTGCTCCTCCCTCATTTAGAGGAGGTTCCAGCATCCTGGTTCCCTGGCCCTCTCCTGCTTGTACCCTAGATCTCCTTTGAGCCTTCCCTCCGCCCTGTGTCTTCTAGTCTCACGATTCACACCCTGCTACCTAGGCACGAGCCCAAGTTGATACGCTCATCTTCACCTCACTGTGTTCCCTCTTATCCACACACCCTATGAAGCTTTTTCTGTATTGCTAGAAAACTTCTTTTACTCTAAATTTACTTCTATCTTCTTCCTTTCACCATCACCAAAATGAAACTGAATTCTCTTTTGAGTAATAACATGATCAACTGTCCTGTTCAACAGACTTCAATTCCTCCTCCACCCTCTGCTCGGATGATTAAAAGGGAAAGGGGGAACTGGCCTTTTTTCCTATTCAAGCTCAGTCTAGCCTTCCTTTTCCTGTCCCCCCAAACACATATAATCACATACTTAAGTTATAAACACATGAAGGTTACAGGAAAAGGGCAAGGAGAAGTTATTGTTATATTGGATTACTAGTAGGCAAGAAATCATTGTGACCAGATTGAAAAATGAGAAGTTAAAATGACTCAAACTGTGGGGCAGGGAAATAATTGTGTCACACTGAACAATATTTTTATAAGATTTCACCTGACTGGGTATAAATAGCCAACTAGCACTTCTCTGTGTGTGGATTATCCACTTTATTAATTCTTAATAGCAAAACTGTAGGTCCTGCAGACATCCCGAATGCAAACAATATCAATAATAATCTAGGTTTAGATAGATCAGTATCTCAGTGGACAGAGAGCCAAGCCTAGAGACAGGTGGTCCTGGGTTCAAATTTGACCTCAGATACATCCTAGCTGTGTGATCCTGAGTAAGTCACTTAACCGTCATTTCCTAGCCCTTGTCATTCCTCTGCCTTACAGCTGATATGTAATATCTATTATAATATAGAAGGTAAGGGTTTAAAATAAGACTAATAATGATCTAGGTTAAGCCAAATTATGATGTAAGTCTACTGCTGCACTAAATATAGAATATGTAAAAGGATCTGTGATCTCATTAATTCAGAAGTTCCCTACAATAATAATAATGCAGATCATAACACATCCATGCCTGCCCATCCAGGGAAAGCTCTTGTTATGATTTCCCATAAGTTCACCATAGAGGTTCACTCAAGTATTCTGAAGCCATACTCAGCACAGCAACCCATGAAACAAAATGCATAGATAAAAACATTTATGCATTTCAAATTTATATCTCCTGTTTTGAATTATCCAAGACCCTGTTCCTTTCCACAAATATGAATAACCAAAACTTGATTATATAATTGTATAAATTAATATATAAAAATACATATAGATAATAAAATAAATTAATATTGGCAAGTAAGAAGAATAGGAGGAAAAGATAAGCTGTCTCATTTCCCCCATGGCTAGAGCCACCCCTGTCACCACATTCACAACTGTGAAAGCTTACCTTACTTTCCCTCCTTTTCATTTTGTCTGGGGTCCCATATCACACATTGACAGTGGATGCCACCTCTAAAAAATCATCTTCCATAATGAAAATTCTGTGGCTTTGGGGATGTATAGTAAAGCAACCTGGTATCATACTTGCTCGATCCTCTTGATGTAAAAGTTTTTTAAAGTAGAGTTGGCTTAAAAGGAGATCCTCTTACAGTTCAAATTGAGAACAAAGGTCTTTATATCCTAAGGAAATGTTCAATCCCAGAAAACCTAAATGAAAACAAATAATATATAAAATTTAATATATAATAAATAATATAATTAAAATTAGAATCCTGTCTAAACTAATATACTTATTCAATACTATCCTACTTGCCAAAAATATTTTATCAAACTAGAAAACATAACAATTAATTTGGAAAAAAGAATAATAAAGAAACTAATGGGGAAAAATGTAAAAGGAAGTTGGTCTAACAATATGAGATTTTAAATTGTTATAAAGCACCAGTTATCAAAACTACCTGGACTGGCTAAGAAATAGATAAGTAGACCTGTGAATAAACATGCAACAAACAGTTGTAAAAGATTATAGTAACTTTGTGTTTGACAAAAATATAGATCTAAGTTTTGGGGATAAGAATTTGTTATTTGGTAAAAATTGTTGGGAAAACTGGAAAGCAGTTTGGCAGAAACTAGATATAGACTGATATCTCACACCATTTACCAAGATAAGATCAAAATGGATACATGACCTAAGCATAAAGTGAGATCTCATAAGCAAAATAGAAGACAGGGAACATCTTACCCAGCATATTTATGGGCATAAGAAGAATTTATATAAACAGAAAGCATTGTGAGAGGTAAAATGGATAATTTTGAATACATTACATGAAAAAGTTCTTGTATAAATAAAATGAATGTAGCCAAGATTAAAAGGAAAGCAGTAAATTGGGGAAATTTTTTATAGACAGTTTCTCATCTAGAGGTTTCATATCTAAAATATACAGAGAACTTTGTCAAATTTATAAGAATATAAGCTACTTCCTGACTAATAAGAAGTAAAAAAGCTATGGACAGGTTTTGAATGAAGAAATCAAAGATATGGGTATGAAAAATGCTCTAAATCATTAATAAATGAAAGTCAAAACAAATTCTGAGACCTATCAGATTCGCTAAAATGATAAAAGGGCAAAGTAACAATTGGAGAAGTGCTGTGGAAAATGGGGACATTAATACATAGCTGGTAGAATTGTAAACTGATCAAAGTATTTCAGAGAGCAATCTGGAATTATGCCCAAAGAGTTATAGAACTATGTATATTTTTTGACCCAGCAATACCACTATTTGGTTTATTCCCTAATGTGATCAGGGAAAAAGTAAAACAACTTTTATGTTCTAAAACATAATATCTGGCTTTGTGGTGGCATAGAACTGAAAATTGAAGGGAAGCCCATCATTTGGGGAATGGCTAAACAAGTTGTGACATCTAACTGTGATGGGATACTACTCAGCTGTAAGAAATGTGGACCACATTAATTTTGAGAAAACAGGGAAGGACCTACATGAAATTATGAAGAGTGAAACAAGAAGAACCAAGGGAACATTATATACAGCAACAGAAATATTGTTTGAAGAATGACTTGTTTTTCACCTCCAGAGGAAAAAAAAAATAGAAATAAGCAAGAAATGCTTTGCCTTCTCTAATGGGAGGGGGAGAAAGTTATCTGAGTATTTTAATAAAACAATTTTAAATAAAAGAAAACCCCAAATGCAGTCATGAAGAGCCAGACATGAATGAACAACAATGACAAAAAGAAAAAAGTTTTTCCTTTCCACACTTATGGGAGAGGGGAAGGTTCCTTGACACCTGAATTTTCTAGAATTACAACCTGAATGGCAAGATTTGCCAGAAACTTTCAAGGCCATTGTTGCCCAAGAGCAAAATTGCACATCTGTGCATGTAATGGGGAAATGCCCATCCTCACTGAAATCCAACCTATTTAAACATTCTAGTCCCTAAGGTGCAACAGGAGCTAGTTGTTGATTTCATAACCTTGCCCTTAGGTCCCAGTCACAATAATAAAGAAAAGAGTCTTGTAGTTGAACTAACCTGGTTAAGGTCTGATTATACCATCCATGAAGATATCGAATGAGGTCACCTTAAAAGATAAAGGCTTGCTATCCTGGAAGGAAGCATGAAGTAGGGCACAGAGCACTAGACCTAAAGTGAGGAAGATCTGGGCTTAAAGCTTTCCTCTTGTACTTATTTGCTGAGCAACCCTGAGGAAGTCAGTGAAGTGCATAGATTATATCTCTTCATCTATAAAATGAGAATGAGTATGAATCTCACCGAGTTGTGAGAACCAAATTAAATGTCAGCTACTATTCTAAGTTTGAGGCCAGAGCCTGGTGTGTTCCTCCAGCATTCCTGTGGAAACCTAGTTACTGGCTCTCTTTTCTCCTCTGCTTCCCAGACCCACAAAGCAAAACAGGTCTTTGATATAACAAGATTGATTTTTCAAATCTATTCTGGCTATGTGATCCTAGTCAAATCACTCAACCTCTTTGTCCTCTGAGCTACTCTAAGACTCTAAGTTGTAGAGAAAGTGCCAATCTGCATTTAGAGAGGAAGTTAATAGAGTATGCCAATAAGTTCAGTCAGTATTCCTTCCTCCAAACATTTTAGTGTAAGAGATGTCCCAAACAAAGTGACAAAGGGAAATAAAAGCAGTGCTTAAAGCACTTAAATGACTTTTTTCAATGGTTCTCCCTTTTGTGTGGAAAGGAAAACCTTGTTTATCTTTTTGTTGTTCAGTTGTGTCTGACTTTATGTTTGCATTTGGGTTTTTCTTTTCTTTTCTTTTTTTTTTAAGTACTCAAAACTGTCCTACAGAATAGAGATTAGCCTCATGGGCAGAAGTTGAAGAGTCAAATTTATGTTTTAAGTCTAGAAAAAGTAGCACTGTGTGGTGGAATGGATAGGATACCTAGCTTGAATTTGAGAAGGCCTGGGTTTCAATTCCACCTCAGACATTTACAGTGAGATCTTGGGAAAGTTAATTTAATTTCTCTGTGCCTCAGTTTCCTCAGCTTTAAAATAAGGGGGTGTATTCAAAGATTCTAAGACCCTGCTAGCTCTCGGTCTATTGATCCTATGATGTGGAATAGATCATCTTGGGAAACAGCTTATTCTTAAAAGGTCTTCAAGGGGAGGCTTCATGATTGATCGTGAGCTCTTCATCACTAGAGGTCTTCAAAAGAAGGCTGCATGACTGTAAGCTCTTTCTTCATCACTAGAGGTCTTCGAAGAAAGCTGGATGGCTGTAAGCTCTTCATTACTAGAGGTCTTCAAAGGAAGGCTGCATGACTGGTGAACAGGCATGGTAAAGAGCAGAATTCTTTTCAGCTGTATCTTAGCGCTGAGGATTTGAGCTCCTGGGTCTTTCCGCTGCATTCACATCCCAAGGATAGCCCAGGGTTCCCCACCCCTCATACTCATACTCCCTCTGATGGAAGCAGTTTCTTTGAACCTCTCTCAGCTCTCTAGGGTCGACCCTTCACCCGAATGCCAAATCGGGAGAGCTCCCGAGTGCCATCTATTGCCACCATGTCCTCGGTCCCAGGAAACAGAAATCACACGAAGCCACATCCGTTGTCCTCCTCAGACACTTCCTTCGGGTTGCGCC
Source organism: Monodelphis domestica (assembly GCF_027887165.1). Lineage (NCBI taxonomy): Eukaryota > Metazoa > Chordata > Mammalia > Didelphimorphia > Didelphidae > Monodelphis > Monodelphis domestica. Next base: position 396,988,500 of record NC_077230.1, on the reverse strand, counting down.
TGCGCACTCTGACGCCACTTAGCAGCCTCGTTTCCAATCCTTACTCTCTTACCTACCTCTAGGGGGCAGAATGCTCCAGTTTTCCCATTCATGGTCTCTAAAACCCAAAGATTTAGGAGGTGGAGGGGTGTCTTACATTCCAAATTCCGCCATGAACTTAGAATTGGAAAGACCTGGGATCATCTCCTTCCTCTAACACTTAGCAAAAGTGTTAGCTAGGTGACTGATAAATAACAGTAGTAGAAACGGAAAAGAAAGGAAAGGAACCTCTATGCTCTAAAATACTTACAGCAGCAATTTGTGGTGGCAAAGAACTGAAAATTAACGGGATGCCCATCAATTAGGGAATGGCTAAACAAGTTGTGGCATCTGATTGTGTTGGAATTCTACTGCTCCATAAGAGAAGACAAACATGGAAAACTCATGTGTAAATTTGTTATTGGAATAAAATAAAGACAAAAACAGTGAAAAAAATTTAAAAAGTGAACAGACCTGTATGAAATTATGAAGACTGAAACAAACAGAACCAAAGAGCATATTATATGTAACAATGTGAATAATGTTTGAGTGACTTGCCTACGCACACACATCTTTTTGACAAATGATGCTTTCTCTAATGGGGAAGAGGAAGGAGGAATAGAGTTAATTGTGTATTTTAATGTAACAAATAAATTAATTAATTAAAAAAATTTAAAGTGCTTGGCCTGAAGTCAGAAAGACAGTTTAAATCTACCCTTAGATCCTTAAAGGCTATGTGACCCTAAGCAAGTCACTGAACCTCTGCCTGTCTTAGTTTCTTCCTCTGTAAAATGAGGATAATGGACCCTGGGCAAGTCACTTAACCCCCATAGCCTAGCCCTTACCCCTCTTCTGCCTTAGAACCAATTCACAGCATTGATTCTAAGACAGAAGATAAGGGTTTAAAAAATATGAGGATGATAACACCTATCTTATAGAGTTATTTTAAAGATCAAATGATGATATTTTGTAAAGCACTTAGAAAAGTACCTGGCACATAGTAGGCACTAAATAAATGCTTTCCTTTTTGCCTTATGTACAAAAAGTTAAAAGAGTATTTGGTATTCTGACCTTTCTCATTTTACAGATGAGAAAAATGAGGCAGAATCATTTGTCCAAGCTCACACAGACAGCAAGAGACAATTTATAGGATCCTGGCTTTGGCCCTTCAGCCATCTTAATGCCTTGCTATCTGGTTGTACCCTTCCCTACCTCTACCTCCAACTTTTTATTTCTAGATCTGGATGCATTAGCCAAATAATGCTATTATCATGTCTGCAAAGGATATGGCAATCAATTGCTCTGTTGCTCTACTCACCAACACATCACTCCTTCACCTAAAGGCTTTGTCTTCTCTTTTAGAAGAATAGCTAGTTTGGAGCCAAGTAGGTGGCACAGTGTCTGGAGAACCAGACCTGGAGAGGAGAGGTTCTGGATCCAAATCTGGTCTTAGAAACTATCTAGTTAAGTGACTGGGCAGGTCACTTAATCCCAATTACTTAGTCCTTGCTGCTCTTCTACCTTAGAATTAATACTCAGCATTGATTCTAAGACAGAAGGTAAGGATTAAAAAAGAAGAAAAAGAGGAAGAGTTAGCTCTCTAACCAGCAAAGTGCTTTATATGTTATCTGAGGTCAGGGATTATCTTGTTTTTCATATCTGTGTCTTTGGTATTTAGCACAGTGTCTGGCACATGATAAGCATTCTTTGTTCTTTTATTTTACTTACTGACTTTAATGGCAAACCACACCAGTATCTTTGCCAAGAAAATCCCAAAATGGGGCCACAAAGAGTCAGACAACTGAAATGACCCAACAACAATGGTAACCAACCAATCAACAAATATTATGTACCTATTGTGTACAAAGGACTTTTGGGTTCTGGGAATATAAAGGATCAAACAATCTCTGTTCATAAAGAGCTTGCATTCTAATGAGGAAAGACAATTAAGTCCAACCCATTCATTTAATTTGTGAGTACCTTGAAATCTAGAGAGTTAAATGACTTGGTCAAAATAATACACGTAGTGAGTGGCAGAGCCAGGATTCGAATCACAGACAGGCTTCTGACTACAGAGCCAACACTCTTTCCTCCATGCCACATACTTCTTTCAAGAGATGCCACAATTCCTGAGATTGGTTTGGTACCTAAATGACTACTTTTCTGCATCCTTCTTCAGGAACCTACTTTATTGTCTTGACCCCTACTGCTATGGCTCTTTTTTTCATCCCTCAAAGGATGCATCTAATGCTTAAACTAAAATAGGTCTTACTTCACTCAGGGCAATTTGAATTGATTTTGGTACAAGTAGCCCAGGTTGACAGGCTAGATCTAAAAGATTATTTTGGCTTCAATAATCTACTCTCTGATCAATTTTGCCTCTTAGAGAACAGGTTAATAGACTGTTTACTGATTATAATAGAATCAGAGCTCAGAGAAACTAGAGATGTCATTTAGTTCATTGTACAGATTAGGAGAGTGAGACCCAGAAGGATTAAGTCACTTGCCCCAAATTGTTATAATATCACACTTGGAGGTTCAAACCCCAGTCTCCCTTCTAAAAATTAATTCTTATAGCTATGCTTTGTTTTTATTTCACCTGAATCCCTCCTCTTGCCCTTCCCTTCTCCCCTTCTAGAAAGCCACCCCCTATAACAAATAATATTTTAAAAATAAACTTATTGGCATCTTTTCTTTTTTATACCACTCAGATTTCTATTTGTATTTCTCCTCTTCTTCCTCCCAAAGAGCCATAACAACATTTTTAAAGGAAAGAAAAAGAAGAGAAAAAAATAATCAGCATAATTGATCAATACATCAAAAAAGTCTGAAAACAATACATTTGTGGATCTCCCACTTCTGCAAAAGAGTGGGCTGGGGGCAGCTGAGTAGCTCAGTGGATAAAGAGTCAGGCTAGAGACAGGAAGTCCTAGGTTCAAATTTGACCTCAGATTCCTCCTAGCTGTGTGACCCTGGGCAAGTCACTTCAACCCTATTGCCTAGCCCTTGCCACTCTTCTGCCTTAAAACCAAAACCTAGTATTGATTCTAAGGTGGGAGGTAAGGGTTTAAAAAAAAAGTGGGCTGATGGAACATTGAATAGGGTGATATTTTTCTCATCTCTTTTCACCAGGGCCAGTCTTGTTTTCTTTAATTTTGGAACATTCACTTTTCATTGTTTTGTGATATTATTTCCATTTATATTGTTGTAATCATTGTGTATGTTGCTTTCTTGGCTCTGCTGATTTCACTTTGCAATAAAAATAATTAAGGAAAAAAGAAAAAGAAGAGAAAAAACAATCAACAAAACCAATCTATACATAGGGGAGAGTATGGAATCTGAAAATAAATGCATTGTTCTATGCCTGGGAGAGAGAAGGGTAGCTTCTCTTATCTCTTTGTGTTTTGTATTTTTTCAAAGTTTCCGTTTAATTTTTAATGTTTAAATTAATTAAATAAATTAATTCCCTTTTAAAATTTTTGTGTGGTTATAGTTATCACCACTAATAATGTACACAGACTAGTCGAGGTAGCTTTTCTAAGCCCCTGGATATATCCTGTCCTTGGAATACCAAATAACCAGGTCAGAGTTCAATTCGATTTGACAACCATTTAGTATTGTTGCTGTTGTTGAATCACTTCAATCATATCTAATTTTCACAATCCCATTTGGCCTTTTCTTGGCCAAGATTCTAGAGTGGTTTGCCATTTCCTGTCTTGCCTAGGGTCACACAGTTAAATGAGACATGAGTTGAACTAAACTCTTTCTGACTCCAGGCTCAGCTCTATCTACTTTACCTAGCTGCTTCCTAAATACGTATTAGCCACTACTATTCTCAAGAACTTGACTTGACTCCTAGGGAAATAAAGATTAAAAAAATGAAACAGTCCCCGATCTCAAGAAGCTTTGGTCAACTGGTGGGACACAAAGTGTTATGGATGTAAATAATTTTTATGTAAAATAATAAAAAGTCATTTTGAGAAGGAGAGAGTATAAATAGCCTTGATGAACAAGACAGGGCTGGCATCAGAAGGAAGCCCTGAACTGTTTAGGATAGAAGTCAGAGTTTCTCCAGGGCACAAGTGAGGAGAGAGTATGGAAGTTCATCAGCATGGTAGTACAAGTAGAAAGAATTTAAGACTTGAAAGTCAGATGACTTGATTTTACATTTCAGCTCTCTGCTATTTGTGCAATGTTGGGAAAGCCATTTCGCTTTCCCTTTCAGAGAACCATCTCTCATAATAACATTTTTAATGAAAAGAAAAAGAGATAAAAAATCAACACAACTAATCAATACATTGAAAAAGTCTGAAAATATGTGCAATGTGCAAATAAACATCCTTTGTTTTTGCATCTCATAAATTTCCCCCTCGCAGTCACCCCTGCAACAAAGAATATTTTTAAAATAAATTTTGATTTTTCTTTCTTTTCTATAACCCTCATTTCTCACTGTATCTCTCCCCTGCTCCCTCCCAGAGAACCATCTCATATAATAATATTAAAAAAACCTTAGCTTCTGTCTTAGAATCAATATTAAATATTGGTTCCAAGGCAGAGGACTGGTAAGGGCAAGGCAATGGGGGTTAAGTGACTTGCTCAGGGTCACACAGCTAGGAAGCGTTTGAGGCCAGATTTTCATCCAAGACCTCCCATTTCTAGGTCTGGCTCTCAATCCACAGAGCCACCTCCTTCCCTTATAATAGAATTTTTAAAGAAAAGTAGAGAAAAAATCAGCATGACTGATCAATATATCAAAAAAAGTCTGAAAATATGTGCAATATATTGTATCTTTGAACCTCCCAACCTCCAATCTGTAAAATGAGGATGTTAAACTAGGTGATCTTCAAAGCCCCTTCATCTCTAGATTTAGGATCCTTTATAGAACAACCAGTTGCCCAGCCCTTACCACTCTGTTTTAGAGTTGTTACTAAGAAAGAAAGTAAGGACTTTTAAAAAGGCATTAAAGGATGTGAATTCATTATTGCAAAAGCTGAGGCCAGAAGATAAAAAGTAAGTAGTTAGGTGTGTTTCAGGCTTGTTGACAACAGCCTATGGGACCTGGGTTAGGTCCTACTAAAATAAAACATCAATAGAGAATATTAATGCCTCCTACTTCCAGTTTTGTCAAGGCCTTTGTAAGGATATAGGAGTCATCCTGAATAGCTCTTGAGTAGGTGAAAAGTAAATGGGTTGATGTAATCCTCTACATGGAAGAGGTTGGAGATGCTGCTTCTAGAAAGGCATGATGACATATAAAAGAAATTTCTTGTTCTTAATGGAGTTCTGGTAAATGTTTAATAACCAACTCTGTATGTGTATGTGTCTATGTGCACACATATGCATGTACATGTGTGTATAGGGGCAAGGAATGTATGCATAACATAAATTTTAAGTTTAATTTGCATTATTAATATCTCCCCCATTATTTACTTAAGTCTAGGCAATCAACAAAACAGCAAGGCAAGTTCTGATCTATAGTTTGCCTATTTATTTCTCTTTCTTTCTTTCCTTTCTTCCCTTCTTCCCTCCCTCCCTCCCTCCCTCCCCTCCCTCCCTCTTCCTTCCTTCCTTCTTCCTTCCTTCCTTCCTTCCTTCCTTCCTTCCTTCCTTCCTTCCTTCCTTCCTTCCTTCCTTCCTTTCTTCTTTCTTTCTTTCTTTCTTTCTTTCTTTCTTTCTTTCTTTCTTTCTTTCTTTCTTTCTTTCTTTCTTTCTTTCTTTCTTTCTTTCTTTCTTTCTTTCTTTCTTTCTTTCTTTCTTTCTTTCTTTCTTTCTTTCTTTCTTTCTTTCTCTCTTTCTCTCTTTCTCTCTTTCTCTCTCTCTCTCTCTCTTTCTCTCTTTCTCTCTTTCTCTCTTTCTCTCTCTCTTCTCTCTTTCTCTCTTTCTCTCTTTCTCTCTTTCTCTCTTTCTTTCTTTCTTTCTTTCTTTCTTTCTTTCTTTCTTTCTTTCTTTCTTTCTTTCTTTCTTTCTTTCTTTCTTTCTTTCTTCTTTCTTTCTTTCTTTCTTTCTTTCTTTCTTTCTTTCTTTCTTTCTTTCTTTCTTTCTTTCTTTCTTTCTTTCTTTTCTTTCTTTCTCTTTTGTTTTTCTCTCTCTTTCTCTTTCTCTCTCACCCAGCTAGGGAGATTTTGAGGCCATATTTGAACCCAGAGCCTTCCATATCTGATCTGGTTTTTAATCCACTGTACCACCTAGTTGCTGCTGCCCTTCACCTTCCTCCCACCCCTAGCCCAGTTTGCCTATTTCTGAGAAACATTGTTTACATTGAAAACTTAACATTTGACTCTTTTAAATGGGTTTGAACTGGCTCCAGGACATCCTTGCTGGCTGCCCAATTTTAGAACATACATAGACATTCTATGACTTTGTTTCCAGGCTGCTAGTCATGCATTGAGGAGTTGGACAATTGATTGGTTTTGTAGCCAGAGCTTGGGTGCATTCAAAAGGCACTGGATAGCAGCAGCTTAACCCTTGCTTACACTGGCTTACTCTCTTTCTTGCCCAGTTACTGGATGGATTCGAAAGACAATGATAGGAGGGAACAAGGTTGCAGATCTTTCTTCTCTGAGGTCACCATATGGCCTCCTTTGCCTCATGTATTTGTTCTTTCCTATTTTAGGTGGAGGAGATTGGAAATGGCCAAATAAGCCTTAAAAGGCCATAAGAATGATCCATCCATCCTGGGATTTCCCAGACACCAGATGGTGAAGAATGGAATTCTGAGTGATTTGCTTGACCTAATTAACCAGCAGCAATTATGCAGGCTCAGCCATCCATTGGCCAAGTCACTTGTGGAAGTGATGATGGGGCTAATGCTATGTAGATACCACATTAAGTTGAACCTACTCTCTCCAGGGAGTGAGGTGGGTTGAAGGAAAACGTGCCCCATCCCCAAATGTTGGGAAATGTTTACAACTTTGTTCTTGTTATATCTTTGAAGTAAGTCACCCTTTGTAAACACTTGTTCTTGCTGTTATTTCAGTCATCTCAGGCTCTTTGTGACCCCTTAAAGGTAACCCTAGATCCTAAAGGTGAAACGTGGCCAGAAAGTTAAATCCAGAATGGTATCAGACTGGGCTAGAGTACGAGGGTCATGGGATCACTTTTGAAGCTAGAAGGGACCTGAGAGATCATTTTGTTCCACTGCCTTGTTTTGCAGATGAGAAATAAGACCCAGAGAATCCTTTACTTTACTCAAACCTCAATTTCTATGCCACCTCCTATAGAAAATCTTTCTGAATTTTCCTAGTAGTCCAAGTTCTCAAATGATCATTTATAGAGTATCTCCAAAATCTTAGTGTAGTTTGAAGCTTTAATATCTCATGTAACTATCAACATAGGCAGTAAGGTGGAGCAATGGATAGAATGATAGGTCTGGAATAAAGAAGATCTGAGTTTAAATCCAGCCTCAGACACTTATTGGCTGTGTAACCCTGGGCAAGTCACTTCACCCTGTTTGCCTCAGTTTCCTCATCTGTAAAATGAACTGGAGAAGGAAATGGAGAAGGAAATAGTTGTGTGACCCTAGAAAAGTCACTTTATCCTGTTTGCCTCAATTTTTTCATTTTTCATTTTCATTTCATTTACAAATGAGCTGGAGAAGGAAATGGTCAACCATGCCAGTATCCTTGTCAAGAAAACCCCAAATGGGGTCATGGAGAGGCAGATATAACTGAAATGAACAGATAACTATCAATTAAATTTTAATAGTTTTAAAACTGCACTAAGACTTTGGGGCCAAACTTTGTACTCTTTATCTGTCCATGTGTTTTATCTTATATCTACAATTCTACCCCACTTCTACCTCCCCAAGAGAATATAAGCACTTTGAGGGCAGGGATTAATTTTTATCTTGTCTCCAGTATTGTCCTCCAGTAACAGGCACTTATAAATGCTTGCTGGATTTGGCTAGCTTGGCTTTTATTCAAGGTCATAAAGTTAGTAAATAGCAGAATTGGAATCTAAACCCCTGTGACTCCAACCCCTTGACTCTTTTCACCGTATCTAGAAAAACAAAAAATCTGACACACTCTTCCTGCAGGGACAGTGGACTTTCTGTAAAGCACGGTTGGTCCCAAACTAGCAGAAATATAAAAACAATTTGGAATGGAACAAAAGCCAGGAGGCAGATAAATTTGTTTAAATGCATCCCTAGTGCCTCATATATGCCTAGTAACTTTTGGCAGAATTGAATGAGGATCTGTTGAGGAGGCAATTTTTACTCTTTCCAAGTAAGGTAGAACGTTATAGTTATTTTCAAGTATTTTAATGACTCTCATGTGAAGGATGGGTTTAGCTTGTTCTGTTTGGGTTCAGCAAGGAAGTACTAGAGGTAATAGGTTGAAAAGACAAATTTCTGTCCCTTGTAAGACAAATGATTGCTAAAAACAAGAGCTATGGAGAGCGTAACACCTGGGGAGGCATGACTAGAGGCCTTTGGGTAAATTTGGTCGACTGTTTTTCAGGTATATTGTAGGAGGGATTTCTTGTTCTCATACAGGCTGGATGAAATGTCCTTGAAGGTCCTTTTCAATTCAATATTTTGTGATTTGGTAAAATGATTTCTAAAGCTATGTTGGAAAAGAATGCCACACCATGGATTGAACAAGTCTGACATCTAGTGGTACGCTTGAAATTAGAGTACTGCCTGTTAGGTTCCCATGTAGGATCATAGTTTTGTAGAGGGTTCCATCTGGAAGGGATCTTAGCGTTCTAGTCCAGCCTCCTTCATTTTGAAGATGAGGGAGTTAAGGCTCAGAGACCCAAAGTCATGGTACATAGATGGTTTCTTTAAAATCAGAACGCTGTCCTTTTGTAGCATCACCCTCCGTCCTTCTGCCCCACAACCAACAGTCTCCCTTTCTCAACATAACTCACAGTGGTAGATTAGGTCCCAAAAGGCAGCTGACAATGCTTCCCTTCCAAATTTTAGGGGTAACCCTGAGGATTTGTAGTTTCTAACACTATCACTCAAGAACCTTCATCCAGTATGTGCCTTCAGTATTGATTAGTCGATTGATATCTCTCCAATATCAATTAACCAATTATCGATTAGAATGTTTAGATAGAATCAAATAGAAAGAATACTTACCCAAAAGGCATACCATAGGAGAGAAGTTATAAAAATGCTCCCTAAACCAGGAGGTGTACTTTCTTTATCGATGGGAAGAGTGGGCTCAAATATAAAGTGGTCAGTATAAATGTTTGGGCAAACTCGATCTCTCTCTCCTCTGTCTCTGTCTGTCTCTCTCTCTGCCTCTGTCTCTGTCTCTGTCTCTCTCTTTGTTTGCTTGTTTGTTTCTTTCTCTCTCTCCCCCTTCTCTCTCTCTTTCTTTCTCTCTCCCCTTTTTCTCCCCTCTCTCTCCCCCTTTCTCTCTCTCCTTTCTCTTTTTCTTTCTCTCTCTCCCCCTCTCTCTTTCTTTATCTCTCTCTTTCTCCCCCCCTCTCCCCTTCCCCACATACAAACACTCTCACACTTGTACACACTCTTTCACACTCATAATCACACATACACAAGATCCCTTGGGAGAGTAGGTTCAGACTGAGAGGATAAAGTTAGACAATAAACATTTATTAAATGCCAGATTGAGGTGCATGTGTAGGAAATAAAATGTACTCAAAGGATGCTTTCCAAACAGGGGAACCCCTTTTCTCTCATTTCAGAGTTCTCACTAATTTTATTTCTATGTGAAGCAGAGCTGATAGCTAAGTCATTCCCTTGATCAGATAGGCTAACTTCTGGCAGGATGGAGTACTTCAGATGCAGGATCAATCTGAATGCTAGACTTGATCATCCAGATTGCCTGATGATTAGTAACTCCTCATTGGACTTGGCTAATGCTGTCACTGACTGGATGCTGGTGGAATTAAGGATGATTTTGATAGACCTCCTAGTTCTAACAGTCACTTGGCTACTCCTATCTCAGGGTATTCATTTAGCTATGATCAAGAAAGAAAAACACAAAAGAAAGAAAGGAAACAGGTTCCAATAGTAGCAGACAAATGATGGTCAAGAGGAGGAAGGATTTCCCCTTAACCCCACTTAGCAATTCAGAGCATTCCTAGCCTCACAGATAGGGAACAGATCAAAGAGAGAAATGCTGAGGGAAACTTTGAAGGGAATTTCTTGATAGAAGTTTCAATGAATGTTTTTGGTGGTAAAGTAGATAAAGTGCTTGACCTGGAGTCAGGAAGACCTGAGTTCAAATTCAGCTTCTGACTTATTTGCTGTGTGATTCTGAGCAAGTCACTTTAACTCTGTTTGTCTCAGTTTTATAGATACGAAATAGGGATAATAAGAATACAAATATTTTAGGATTGCTTTAAGGATCATATGAGCTAGTATTTGCAAAAAAGCATATAGCTCATTACCTGGCATTTAGTAGATGCTATATAAATGCGTATTCTTTCCTTCCAGATTGGTCTCTGAATCCAAGCCAGATGATGGATTATATGCCAGGTTTTTTATGACTTCTACTAGAATTTTCTTTGAATTTCCCTTGCTTGAGCATAATTAACCTACTGAAATATAATAAATAAATAAAATTGGTGAGAATTCTGAGATGAGAGAAAAGGAGACCCCAGATTAGAAGGCATCTCTTGACCACATTTATTAGGAAAGACAAGTGTGTCTCAACCTGGCATTTAATAAATGTGTATTGTATAACTGACTTTGTCCTATCATGTGAACCTATTCTCCCTTGGAATTGTGTGTGTGTGTGTGTGTGTGTGTGTGTGTGTGTGTGTGAGTATGAGAGAGAGAGTTAAAGAGAGAGAGAGAAAGAGAGAGAGAGAGAGAGAGAGAGAGAGAGAGAGAAAGAAAGAAAGAAAGAAAGAAAGAAAGAAAGAAAGAAAGAAAGAAAGAAAGAAAGAAAGAAAGAAAGAAAGAAAGAAAGAAAGAAAGAAAGAAAGAAAGAAAGAAAGAAAGAAAGAAAGAAAGAAAGAAAGAAAGAAAGAAAGAAAAAGAAAGGAAGGAAGGAAGGAGGGAGGAAGGAAGGAAAGAAAGGAAGAAGAAAGAAAGAGAACCATATTCTAATACAAACACTCATGATCTGTCTCTCTGGCATGGCATTCAGTGGTGTATCTACCCTTGGCAGGATGAAAAAAGACAAGGCTTGGTATCCTACCTTTACCACTGTCTATTGGCTTTTACCTTCATTGTCCCATTAGTGGCTTTTTTATGAGTCTCTGATTCATGGATATGTTAGAGTCCATAGTCTCTATTTCAAGACAGGGTTTTACAGGGGCAGGAATGTACTGGGTACTCAGGGAAAACCAGAACCTCTGGTATGAGGGCTTGTTGAGCCCTTTTCAGGGCTGCTTTCCTTCTGATGTCCTCAAGCCACCCATCTCTCACCTGTAGCTCCAAGAAGCATGAATAGTGGTCTCATGCCAATAAACTATTTCAGTTACATTGTGTGGGATTCTGCCTCATTTAAATCTAATTTATGCTCAAGTCAAAAGACAATCACCCTGTGATATCATTTTGGTTTTCTTTAAGTACAAAGATCAACAGCTAACCAATGGAGGGGGCTAACATTGCCACTGAATGTGAACAACTCCTCCCTGGAGAGAAAGCAGAATATCAAGTATTCTCTAAATCCAAAGGTACCCAGGATAACTTGCTCACTCAGTGTCCCTTGTACCTCAGTTCCTATACTAAGGCTGTGTACACAACTAGGTCCTCTGGTTTGTACCCTGGAATCCCCTCAGCAATTTCTCAGCTATTGGTATAGTTTCTGCAGATGTACTTAACTCCTGACCTTAGTTCACCATTCTGTGGCAATTCTGGCCACCCCCTTGCAGAAGAGGAAGAGGTCACAAGAAAGTAGAAGCATTCTCTGACCAGGGATATAGCAAAGCACTAAAAAAACTATGGATATCTATACCTGATCTGAAAGAAAGGGGGCTGATATTTAGCTGAGATCAGTCTTGTCACTCCCAAAGTACTGAAGTAAATGAAAAGTTAAGTGGAAGGAGGATGAACCAACTTTAAGGCCCAACTCCCAAAGACCTGGCATAAAGTGGTAAAAGGATTCGGAAAATTAGCATGAGGAATATATAAGGTGTTAAATTTACTTGTTGGTTGGACTCTGAATATTAAATTGGTGGTCTCCAGGGATTTAATTTATAAATCCTAAAATGAATTACTAAAGTAAAATGTAATTTAGAGTAGTTTATTTACAATAGAGGGAAGATATTAAGGAGAGAGAGAGCCAGGTAGAAATTCTAAGGCCTTAATCAGGGGAAGGAGTCTTATGATGATGGGCCTTTCTCGGAGGTGTAAACCTCCGAGAAAGGCAGGGTTACTAAGTCAGCCTTTCACTCACCAATGGTGACCATCTAAAAGAAAAGCAGTCTGAGGTCTCCTGCACGAGCTCCTCCAGGGGTCCAGTTCCACAGTCAAGTCCTAGTGTTCATCTTCCAGTCTCTCCTCTGAGTGAGAGTTCTTTGATCTAACTTGAATCAAGTACCCTCTTCTGGCCCCTGGTCCTCTTTTTAAAGATCTTTTTTTTCTCTTGTGTCACCTCCCCTAAATTTTAAGTCTACCAACCACAGTAGATGTTTCTCTCCAGGACTGCCCACTCTTTAGGTTAAAACCTTCTTTGGTTAGATTATGTCTTTTTTGGTTACTTAACACCTTTTTATTGCTAGTTCACCTTTTGTACTTAAAATGGGTAGATCTACTTCAAATACTGAGTTACCACATTTTGGGGATTAAAATAAAAAAATAGACTGGATTACAATTCAATCTTCCTAATAAAGGAAGAGCTAAGTATCTTCATTGTTAAAATCAGGAGATAGCTAAATCCAATCTTCACAAAGGCAAGAATCTTCACACTGCCAACAATCTCAGAAGAAAAAAAAAATTATTTTAAAACCTAGAGCACAAGCAAATAAATCACCAGGAAAGATAGCAAAATAAAAAAGGATAAGTGGTCACTAAAACATCTAAACATCTCTAAATAAATATTGCAAGACAAAGTCAAAATAATACCTAATAAGACAGAAAACTCTATAGATTCCCAAGAAAGCAATGGAAGGCAAGATTTTTTTGAATCTTCTTTCCTGAATCAAGAGACATATCAGAATCTTGAGAGAAGTTAGAAAGGAAAAGGAATGAATGGCAGAATTTATGATCTGCACAGCAGACATAATTAGTAGAATAGAAAAACTTGCATCTATTGTGGTGATTCTTTCCAGAAAAGAAAAAAAGAGATAAAATAATTAGGAATAAAAATATATTGATGTAATCTAAAAGAAGAAAAGCAAAATGTAGAAATTAAAAGAACATTAAATGCACACAAGCAAAACACATTTATCTTCAAAACTGGATGTAGAAAGGAAATTTAGGGATCACAGGCCTCCTAGAAGATGGTAAGTCAAAAGACCTAAACATCATTAAAAAAAAGAAAACTTATTAAATATTTTGAACACAGAAAACAAAGCACAAGTTCAAAGGATCCACAGATTATCTCCAGAAAAAAATAGAACAAAAATAACTAGCAGGGAATAAAACTCAACTTAAATTAGGAGGTGAACTTGCTTAAGGTATGGAAATCTTTTACATCTAAAAGCTTCCACATTACATTTCAGTGTCTGTCTTTAACCTTTCTAAATCTTAAAACCCAAATGAGGGATTCCTTATATGTATAAAGAGCTATGAAGACTCTAATGTATATTAATACATATAATATAATATATTAATATTATATAGTATATTATAAGCATATATAATATAAGCATACTATAAGCATAATATGTGCTTATATTACATATAAGCATATACTATTATTACCATGGGGTAACTCAGTGGATTGGGAACCAGGCCCAGAGATGGGAGGTCCTTGGTTCAAATCTGGCCTCAGACACTTCCTAGTTGAGTGACCCTGAGCAAGTCACTTAATCCCCATTGCCTAGTCCTTACCGCTCTTCTACCTTGGAATTAATACATAGTATTGATTCTAAGGCAGAATATAAGGTTTTAAAAAGTTTATTTATTTATTTAATTTAGATTATTTTCCCATGCTTACATGAATCATATTCTTTCCCTCCCCTCCTTCCCTCACCCCCCCCCCCCATAGCTGATGCGCAATTCCACTGGGTTTTCCATGTGTCATTGAGCAAGACCCATTTCTATACCATTTTAGTGTCTACATTCCCAATCATATCCCCATCGACCCATGTAATCAAGCAGTTGTTTTTCTTTGGTGTTTCTACTCCCACAGTTTTTCCTCTGAATGTGGATAGTTTTCTTTCTCATAAGTCCTTCAGGATTGTCCTGGATCATTGCATTGCCATTAATGGAGAAGTCCATTACATTTGATTATACCACAGTGTATCAGTCTCTGTGTACAATGTTCTCCTGGTTCTGCTCCTCTCACTCTGCATCAATTCCTGGAGGTGGTTCCAGTTCACATGGAATTCCTCCAGGTCATTATTCCTTTTAACACAATAGTAGAATGTAAAGGTTTAAAAAATTATTACTTTAAGTTAATAATTTAATAATAAGTTAACTGCCTTGGATTGACAATCTTAAGGCAATTAGGCAAAAATGAGAGATAGGTTTTCTGATCAGTTAAAAGAAGAAGCCTCCTCATACTGCATTTCAAACACAAGTCATTGTTTCCAATGTTGTAGATGCCCTCAGAGCCCCATTATATTCACCTTTGGGCTCCAGCTCCCTTGACTCTTCAATCTTAGGATGACTGTTATTCTTTGTCTTTGAAGAAGACCAAAATAGCGTCACTATGTCAGGATCACTGTAGATTGTGTCTGACAGACCAATATGAGTTCAGAAGACTACCACAGGGTGGGCACAAATAGTCCATATGAACATTTGGGATGGCGATGTCCCTAAATTTGGACATTTCACATTTCTTTTGAGCTACTGCAATTCTGCTTTGCTCAGAGAGCATAATGTCTTCTTTGATATGGGCACACCATGTTGGATGCTCCCATGCCAATGTCTCCCATGTCTCACAACTGATACCAAAGTTCTTCAGAGAAACCTTTAGAGTGTCTTTGTATCACTTAGTCTGACTTCTGTGTGAGTGCTTGCCTTGTGTGGATTCTCCTTAAAATACTATTAGTTAAACATGTTAGGCATTCAACAGACACGGCGTGCCCATTGGAGTTACACAATAGAGTTTGAATGCTCAGCAATTCAGCTCCAGAAGGACTTCCATGGGATTTATGAGAAAGAAAGCTATCCACATCTAGAGAAAGAACTGGTGGGATAGAAACGCAGAAGAAAAAGACATGATTTATCACTTCTACATAAGAGTATATGATTTGGGGTTTAGGTTTTAAAAGATGACTCTATTACAAAAATGAATGATATGGAAATAGGTTGTGAATGATAATACAGGTATAATCAGCTCTGGGAGGGGGGAAGAAAGAAGGGAGGAAGAGAACATGAATCATGTAACCATGGAAAAATATTTTTTAAATTAATTAATTCATGATTTTTTAAAAAAGGACCTCAGTGTCTAGTACTTTATCTTACCGAGTGATGTTCAGGATCTTCCCAAGGCAATTCCAATAGAAGAGGTTCAGTCTCCTGGCATGGTGCTGGTAGACTGTCCAGGCTTCCCAGGCATACAACAATAAGGTTAGCACAACAGCTCTGGAGATCTTCAGTTTGGTAGGAAACCTAATATTTCTTCTCTCACACTCGTATGCACTTGGATATTTCATTAACAAGGAAGGGCAGAGATTAAAATAATGAAATGTCAATGCAAAGAGTGATAGATTTGGAGATGGATTCAGAGGCAGAAAGCTTGGGTTTACATCCCCCTACAGGCTCTTTCTATTTGTGTGACCTTAAGAACTAAACTTTACCTTTTAGCTTTGTCATTTGAAATATGAGGAGGTTGGACTTGATTTCTTCCAAAATCTTTTTCAATTATAAATCTATGGGACAGCTAAGTGACTCAGTGGATTGAGATCCAGGCCTAGAGATAGGAGGTCCTGAGTTCAAATGTGGCCTCAGATACTTCTGAGCTGTGTGACCCTGGGCAAGTCATTTAACCTCAAATACCTAGCCTTTACTACTCTTCTGCCTGAAATCAATTGATTCTAAGAAGGTTAGAGGTTTAAAACAAATTCTAATTCTAAGATCCTACATTTCCTGCATGAAATCAAACACTTGATTTAGAGTCAGAGTCCATAGGTTCAGAACTGAAGATCTGACAAATTTCCTTTTGTGTTACCTTGGGCTAGTCATTTAATCATCTCTATGCCTCAGTTTCCTCATCTGTACAATGAGGGAGTTGGGCTTGGTGACCTCTAAGTTCCCTTTCAGAACTAGATATGTGACCTTGTATTTATATAATCCTATGAATCAGGGGTGTTTATCCCGAAGAAGAGAAGATTGTAAGAGGAGACAACTGTTGTCTTCTCTTCAAACAAGTAAAGGATGGTCATAGGAGTCATTGATTCAGAGGGAAGGTCTTGGAGTTATAATGGTTATAGAGCCCAACTTCCTCACTTTCCTGAGACCCAGAGAAGTTACACGACTTACCCAGAATAATACAACTTATACTTTCCTGAGATGAGATTTGAAAATAGGTCTTCCTAATTGGAATCCAGCATTTTATCCAGCGTACCACTTGCTATTGAGTCATTCCTGTTGTGCCCAACTCTTTGTGATCCCATTTGGGGTTTTCTTGACCAAGACATTGGAGTGGTTTTCCATTTCCTTCTCCAACTCACTTAGTAGATGAAGAAATGGAGACAAGCAAGGTTAAGTGGCTTGCCCAGAGTCACCCAGCCAGGAAATGTCTGAGGTCATATTTGAACCCAGAACCTCCTGTCTCTAGGCCTGGCTTTCTCCATTGAGCCACCTAGAGGCATCTATTGAATTTCAGCTTAACAGATTCAACCCAATTTTTTAGTCTTTTAGAATCATAACTGGCATCCGGGATGTTAGTGAAAACCTACTGCCTGAGTATATTGCAAATTTGATAAGCATGCCATCTATGCTTTTATTCAAGTCACAGACAAAAATTTCAAATACTACTAGGTCAAGTATGGAGGTAGTTGGGTGGTTCAGTAGATAATGTACTGGACTTGGAGTCAGGAAGACCTGAGTTCAAATCTGACCTCAGATACTTACTAGCTGTGTGATCCTGGACTTAACCTCTGTTTCTAGTCCACTGGTGAAATGGCAAACCACTTCAGCATCTTTGCCAAGAAAACCCCATGGACAATGTTAGTATGCAATGGTCCACAAGGCCAAGAAGAATCAGACACAACGAAATAATAGCAAATATGGACTTCTGGAGCTCTCAACTACAGACTGCTTGTCAAACTGACATCAAATCATTAATGGCTACTCCCTTAGTCCAGTCATTGAAATTGTCCTGAATCCATCTAATTGTATTGTTCTCTAGCTCTTCCATAATTTTCATAAAAATAGCATGAGAAAAAAATAGCATGATACTTAATCAATGTTTTCTCCAAATCTAGGTAACTCCCATTTACAACATTCTACCAGTATATAGTAAACTTGGCATTAAAATAAATAAGAGGGAGCAGCTGGGTAGCTCAGTGGAATGAGAACCAGGCCTAGAGATGGGAGGTCCTGGGTTCAAATTTGACCTCAGACACTTCCCAGCTGTGTGACCCTGGTCAAGTCACTTAACTCCCATTGCCTAGCCCTTACCACTCTTCTGCCTTGGAACCAATACACAGTATTGACTCCAAGATGGAAGGTAAGGTTTTAAAAAAAATAAGGTTTTCATGATCTTAATGAAGCCATATTGGCTTCTACATGGCTCACTACTTCCCTTTCTAGATATTGCCTAATCATTTCTCTAAAATTGAACATAGATATTTCCAGAAATTTTAAATCTAAAATCTAAATCTAGAAAATTCTGCAGTTTCTCTAGAATCTTCCAAGAAAACTAAGTCAAGGCCCTCTCTCCTTATAGCTTGTGGACTCTTCCCTTTTTTGATTTTTATCACCATTGTGAGTATTCGTTTGGCACTTTAATGTTTGAAAAGTACTTTACATATGGTATTTCATTTGTTCCTGTCAGTAATCCTAGGAGATAAATACTATAATTATCTCCATTTTTCAAATGGGGAAACTGAGATTGAAAAAAGTTGTCATGGGTCACTAAGCTAAATGAGTGAAGCAGGATTCAAATGCAGACCTTTCTGATTTTAAGTTCTGAAACTCTAGCACTCCACGAATGAGAACAACTGTCCCTCTCTAGTCCTATAGAATTTCTCCCCATCTCTGTTGTCTTTCACAAATTGTTGATAGTGGCTTGGCCATCACACATGCTAGTTTTTTGTTTTTTTTTCTGGACCAGAAGATATAGTTCACATGGGCCAGGTCAATTAAATTCATCAAAGATCACTATATGCTTCCTCATCATCTCTTTACTTATTTTTTTAACCCTTACCTTCTGTCTTGGAATCAATACTGTGTATTGATTTCAAGGCAGAAGAGCATTAAGGGCTAGGCAATGGGGGTCAAGTGACTTGCCCAGGGTCACCCAGCTGGGAAGCGTCTGAGGTCAGATTTGAAATCATGAAATGAGTATTCTTTTTTTCCTTTAACCCTTACCTTCCGTCTTGGAATCAATACATTTAAAATGGCCTGAAATTCTCCCTCTGGCCCTATTTTATCTTAGAAGCAGGCCTAGAGGAGACCTACACATCTCACCATTTGAGATGCTTTTTGGACATCCGCCTATACAGGCTAAGCCTTTCTCCCCTGCATATACATCACTATTAGGGGGAGATATTACTATTGCTTCCTATACAGGAATTACAGCACAAACTGCATGAACTTTATGAATCTAGAGCTGCAGTACAAGCTGGACCATTAGACTTTTCTCTTCATGACCTGAACCCAGGAGACAAGGTATATATTAAGAATTTCTAGCACACTGGAGCAACTCAGCCTTCCTGGGAAGGGCTATTACAAATATTGTTAACTACTCCAACATCTATAAAGACTGGAGAGAAGGACTCTTGGATTCATTGTTCACATGTGAAGAAAGCATCTTCTATTGAAATTGATTGACTGTATCCTATACATGCATTGGAGATCATAATCCATTGATAAGTGGAATCTGTTTTTTTTTAACACATTGAATTCCTGAATTTTTCCCCCTCTTTTCTCTTTTTCCTTATTTTTATTATTGCTTTTCAATTATTTTGATTAGAATATTTGATTTTTCCCTTTTCTCATTTCTTGTGTTTAAGGTACATATAATCAATATTAATTTTATTCTACAATAATGTAAGTTAATATATATATTTGCTATAATATTAATACATAGCCAACAGCTTTAGATTGTGGGAATCTGCCATTTATTGATAATTGTTATGGGACTATGATTAATGTTTGTGACTGATTCTAGGAAACAGGATCAAAAAGGAGCACAGACTTAACCTGAATAGTGCCAAAAGAGCACACAGGCCAAAAAAAGAGAGAAACCAATCCGGGTAGGATTGATGCACTTCTAAGCCAATACAAAGAACTTGAACCTAGTGTAAGACTCGAGGTTGACGCTTGACATATGTTAAGACATAGGCCTTCCTTGTATCCATACTCTGTGAAAATACTTACAGACAAGTACCAAAATTTGGCTATCATCCTGGCTCCCTCTATCCCTATGAATGAAGGTAAAATCAGACCAGGGAATGACACTTCCCTATCAAAATAAAATCCAAGTTCCTTTTCTTCTTATAGTATGACAACTTCCTGTAGTCTTGGCTGCAAATGGGTAAGTGAAATATTACTGCATTCTGTCCTACAGACTTGTGGGATAGAAATTACTTTAAATTGGACCTGTACAAGGATCCTATTATGAATTTATTCTTGCTTACTCAATATTTTATATACACAGATTTTGGTATTTTTATTCTGATTTTGAATTTTTTTTCTTTCTCCCCAAAGTTTAACTTTCTTCCATTTTTCCTTATGTTTTTGTTTTTGTCTTCTTTTTAATATTCAACTCATACATCCCATAACTCGAACATTGCATCCTGAGCTGAACTGGATTTTTTTAAACACCCACTTCAGGGGGGATTGTATTTTAATAAAAATCCAAGATTTTGAAATTTTGGTTTGAGAAAGATTTTCAAGGAAGAAGATTGCTAACTCCTAAATCCAGAGAACGAACTGTTGTAGAAAGATGCCAGAAAACCTACACTACATCAAGAAGATCAAGAATGAACTTTGAGTGTGGTTGATTGAACTGAAGTTTTATTGAACATTTATTTGAATGTATATTCTTATGCTAAAAGGGGACTGCCCCTAATTGGTTTTTGTCAATGCGCTCAGCAAACATTAGTTTTGCTGTCTGTTTTTCTTCTATTTCCCTCTTTATCTAACTATTGTAATTTCCCCTTAGAAACTGAATATTGTATACATCTGTAGTTAGAAGTGCTTTAGGACTACAAGATGATTATGTTAAATGATCAATGGGGACACTAGTCTCCCAATGATCATCAGGGGGATTGTGAAGATTGGATTTAGCTATCTCCTGATTGTAACAATGAAGATACTTAGTCTAACAAAATCAGGTATGTATTGGGAACTTTACATCACTCCACCCTACTTTGTTTAACAAAAACAGGAATGTCTATAACCATACTTAAGGATTAAGTATTTAGGAGTATGGCTTTTGATAGAGAAACATGACAAATCAGAAACAGCTGACAGACCCCTGGGCTGTCTTAAGTCAAGCTTAAGCTACCATTGGTACAGATGAGACACAGGAAAGTGATGTAAAACCATGCTCTCTTTCCTGGGAGAGGTGGCTCTGGCTGGTGACTTCCTGTGAGCAGGCTGAGTTCAGTTCGATCCTGAAACTCGAGGGAGGAGCTCCCTCAGACAGCTTCCTTGAGATGGTCACGTGGTAAGTGATAAGACTGACTCCATTTCCTTTGGCTCTCAGGGGAGGCCCACTTGGCCAAGGCCTTGAACTCCTGCCTGGCTCAGCCTAAGTCGGAGCAGTTTAAATTAACTCTCTCTCTCTCTCTCTCTCTCTCTCTCTCTCTCTCTTTCTCTCTTTCTTAATTTCTTTCCTCTATATTAATTAAAATCACCATAAACTTCCAGCTGACTTGGGTATTTTATTATGGGATTTCCTTGGAGACCAAATTAATTTAGATTTTAAGTCACAACGCTAAAAATATCCTTTACAGAACCCAGGACCTCACTGTCTCTAGGTCTGACTCTCAATCCACTGAGCTACCCAGTTGCCCCCTCTTTATTTATTTTTGAAATTAACTCCTTATCTACCATTTTGGTTCTATCCTTTGTATCTTTTAGTGAAGACTTTTGTTCATTTTCAAATTGGACTACACAGCCTCTGAAGTCCCTTCCCAGCTCCCAGAAGTTATGATTCTGTGAAATTCAATAAAGGGGCAAGATTTCATAAAGACATTTACCGAGCAGCCAGCAATGTGTGGGAGATAATCATTTCTTTTCTCAGGCACTCTTTAGAGGTGTAAATATTCATGACAAGGCATTGGGAGAGGTTGTCTGAAAGTGAACTTGGCTGTCAAAACAGTGGTATTTTTCTTCCACTTAACGTGGTCTGATTCCATGTCCTCACCATCATCATACAACCCAGAAGCTCAGAAATAAGAAATATTCTATTAACTTCAGTGTGATGCTGGGCCAGATGCCAGCTTTAGATTTGACAGTGAAATCTGTTAGGGGCCATCAGTGACCTACTTTGAAGTTCTTACAGACAGACAGAGGGCTCAGCCTCCTTGAAAATTGAAATCTTTCTACAATCCCCAGAGGGAACAAGTTAGCCAAGTCCTCTCCGGTGACTTTAATGACTGGCTTCAGCCCACTGTACTTGTCTGAAAAGTTTTCAACCTTGCATAGATCCATACTTCCAGGAAAAAAAAGAAAGAAAGAAAGAAAAAAGGAAAGAAAAAGTTTTAAAGATTTACTACTTATTATTTCTTTGGTCCTTCTTTAAACAGTCCAAATCCCAACTATCCTATAATCCTCCAAGCAGCATGAGGCACATCCTACAAATTCACCAGATGTGGCTCAATTCTAATTAGGGGTACTGGTTTCTTCACCTTCAAAGCAGATATCAGGATGGAAGAGACCAGGCTAAGAAGGCATAAAGGGACAGAAAAAATAAGCTGAGAAAGCATAGGAGGCTTTTGTCAGACAAGTTTGTTGAAGGGAGAGTTGGGTCAGAGAGGCTTACCAAATGTCACATAGCAAAACAGAAATATAGAGTTTAAAGTCCAGCCAATCCAACTTCCTCATTTTACAGGTAAGGAAACTGAGGCCCCGAGAGGGAGATTACATAGGGAATAGATGACTGCTCAGGCAGAAGATATTTCAGATGCTTAATTTTTTGTCCTTTTTTTTTTCAACCCTTACCTTTTGTCTAAGAATTGATAATTAAGTATCATTTCCGAGGTAGAAGAGTGATAAGGGCTGGGCAATGGAGGTTAAGTGACTTGCCCAGGGTCACACAGCTAAGCAGTGTCTGAGGCTAGGACTGCCTGTCTCCTGGCCTGACTCTTTCCACTGTCACCTGTCTCATATCCTATTTTTGAAGTCAGGTTGTTTGGGAGCCATTCTGCCTAATATGAATCTCACCTGAGTAAAATAAGTTTACACCCTGGTGTACTCAAGGAAAATGTTAGGAATATTTCAAAGTTCCTTCAGAGCTATAAGTAACTAGGAATGTTTGAACTTGGAATAAATTCCTTAATTGGGGCATGAGGACAGTGAAAGAACCTACTGTGTTGAGAAAAGTCTACCCATTACAAATGCAGTTATTAGGGGAGAGGGAGCATCCTTCCTCTACTCCTTTTAGGGTTTGGAAGAGAAAGTAGCCCTAGAAGGAGGGGGAAAGACTTGGGACCTTGCTGGTTACAGTTCCAGGGTCATTGTGTCAATGCTAAGTATAGAGCAAGGAAGGAAGTTACTGAGAAAAGGAAGTCCTTACCTGCCACTCATCCCCACTTTGTTGTTGCCCTAGAGCTGTGTTGGTGAAGCTATGGCATGTGAGCCAGAGGGGGCTGCTCCCTTCTCCCTCTCCACACATGCCTGAGGACATTTCTCACACTACCCATCCCTTTGCCAAGCAGCCCAATGGGAGTATTTTTACCCCCCCCTATCTGGAGTAAGGTGGGGGGCTCACATGTGGCATGAGGGCTGCAGTTTGGGCACTCAATCTCTAAAAGGTTCACCATCACTGTCTTAAAGTCTCATCTGCTCTGAGGTTCTCCACTTTTCTAAATAAATTGGACATTTCTGATCGACCAGGGCCAAGGTGAACTCCTATAAATTGCTGCCACTGAGTTTCACTAGTATGAAAGTTATTCTGGTCAGTGTGATAAATATGTTAATTTTACTGGGGTGGGGGAATGGGAGGGTTAGAACTCACATTTAGTTCAATCCATTCAGTTTCTCAAATAATGGCAAGTGAATTTGCTCCCCAAATAGGAATAGCTTGAGGCTCTTTCTGTTCAGTCAGTAAATATGTATTCAGGTTGGCTTTTCCAAATGCATTCCAGGTCTATTTAAGCTGTGTTCTTTGTTTGTGATGTGGAGGGATGTCAGCAAGAGATAGATCAAAGAGCTGTCATCTGCTCTAGCAGGACATTCTAAAGGACACTGAGTGGCATTCAAGATGAAATGGTCAATGGCATTTTTTACTCTCAGACAGAAGTTTCTAGGGCCCCAAGTCAGATAGTTTTGGTCCTGGGGGATTAACAGAGTTAGGGATGGGTGGAAGGAGAGAGACAGAGGTAGAGAGAGGGAGAGAAAAGGAAAGGAGAAAAGAGAAAAGGTAGGAAAGGGGGGAGAGAGAGGAAGGAAAGGAAAGAGAGAGAGAAAAGAGGGGAGAGAGAGATGGAAAGAAATGAGGACAAAGAAGAAAAAGATTTGTGTGTGCGTGTTAGAGAGAGAGAAAGAGAGAGAGAGAGAAAGAGAGAGAGAAAGAGAAGAGAAAGAAGAGAGAAAGTAGAGAGTAGGAAGAGAGAGGGATATAGAGAAAGAGAAAAGGGAAAGAGAGAAAGAAGAGAGAATGAGTGACATTTTGATAGGGCTTTGAACTTGCAAAAGGCTTTATAAACCAATATGTTCCTAAAGTTTTGGGGCAGTCTAAGCTCTAAACTTAAAATCTTAAAACCTAAAACTGCAGTAAGGCTTTTAGGACACTTAGCACTTGGCAAAGGGGTGGGTGGTGTGAGAAATGTCCTCAGGTGTATTATAGATATTGTCAGTCCCATTTTACAGATGAGAAGGCTAAGGCCCAGAGAGGCAACTCACCCTAGTCACATAGCTAGTAGGATTCAGCAGTAGGAAACAGGTCTTCCTGATTCCAAGTCCAGCACTCTATCCACTATTCTTGATTATTAATTTAAAAAAATATTTTCCCAATTATATGTAATAGCAACTTTCAGCTTATGTTTTCCAAAATTACAAGATCCAAATTCTTTCCCTCCTTCCCTCTCTTCCCTCCCTCCTTCCAGAGATGGTGAGCAATTTGGTCTGTATTTTACATGTATTTTCATGCAAAATGTACTTTCCTATTGGACATTGTTATAAAATAATACTCATATAAAATTCAACCCCCCAGATAAAAAACCCAAGTAAACTAAAGGTCTCAATTTTCTTATCCATTGAAGGGAGATGGTAATCTGTTATGGACAAAGTGCTTTATGAACCTAAAAATGCTTTCTAAATATGGCAGGTTGGTGCTTTTCTTTACTTTCCTATGTGGTATTGAGCAAATTATATCATCACCCTTAGTTTCCTCATCTGTAAAATGGAGATAATAATATCTCTAGTGACCATACCATGAGATCTCTGTCAGCCTCAAATGATAAAGCATTTTGCAAACTTTAAAGTACTTTTAAAATGTCAGTTATTATTATGATCAAGTCCTACTCTCAAGGAATAAGCTAATCAATTTGTCCACCTAAGGTGCCAATGTCAGAAAGGGTTTGATATATGAAACCTTTAAAGGCTAAAGAGTCTGGCTTTAAGGCAAAGAAATGAATCAGTCAGAAGACCAATGACATCCTGGAATAATTTCTTGGCGGGCATGAATTGGATTTAAGTGAGGTAGGGTTTCACAAAATCATCAGCTTCACCACTCCCCCACAGACATTGAAGTCCAGTGACAAGACAAAAGTGAGGACAATTGGTGATGATCTGGGATGCAATAAATGGTCTTGGCATCTCTGATGTCTGACTAAACTCTAAGTATTCCATAGAGCCTGCTTCAGTCACATTCATGGCTTCTGGAACAAGTTGTTCTCATCTGCCCATTCTACTTGGAAAAGTCTTCCCATGCTTGGGGCAGACATTCCCTAACTCATCAATAGATTTGGGGCCTGTCAGTTGCCCTCAACCTGGTTTGTCCTCTCTATCAAGATGATTTGCCAGAGAATCTCCAACACCCTTCCCCTACCAACTGTTCTGAAAGTCACCATAAGAATCCTACTGACTCAGATCCCAGGGACAAGGCTACAACCCCAACAAAATACCTTGATAACAGGGTGGTAAGCATAGCTCCCTTCAGCCTCCACACCTTTACCTTCTCCTTTAGCTTCTTCTGCCCGCTGGGGAAGATATGACCTCAGGGCTCATTAATACTCCATCAGCCTAATTTAGTCAATCAGCAGAGCAGAGAAGAAGCCCCTTCAGGACAGAATAGCCCAAATCCACAGGCCTAGAAAATAATCAGAGGAGCAAGATTATAGCCAATGACAGGGGAAAGAAGGAAAAAAATGTGAGTAAATAACAGAAAAAAAGAAATTACAATTGATAGCTTCTATCCAGGTAATGAACAAAGAGCAAATGGAACAGAGTAGGACCAAGGAACACCAAGCAAAATCACAGAAACTCCACTGAATTGGACTCAGGCTTTGGAAGAACTCAAAACACAATTCAAAAAACAATTAAGAGAGGCTGAAGAAAATTGGGAAAAGAACTTTAAAAGCAAAATAAATCATCTAGAAATAGAGGCACATGAACTAAAACAAGAAAATAGTGTCTTGAAAGCCAGAATTGGCCGACTTGAAAATGAGGCAAAGAAAGTAAAAGATGACCTACAAAGAAAAATAGACCAGAAGGAGAAGGATGACCAAAAAGCTAGGGATGAAATTCAGTCTTTAAAAATTGGAATTCAACAACTAGAAGCAAGAGTCTATAAAACAAAATCAAAAGAATGAAAAAAATGAGGAAAATATTAAATACCTCATTGATAAAACTACAGACCTGGAAAATAGATCCAGAAAAGACAATTTAAGAATTATTGGACTACCGTAAAAGCATGACAAAAGAAAAAGCCTGGACATCATTCTATAGTAAATTATCCAAGAAAACTGCCCCAAACTTCTTGAACAAGAGGGAAATGTGGAGATTGAAAGAATCCACAGATCACCTCCTATATTTAATCCCTAATTGACAATGCCCAGGAATGTTATAGCCAAATCAAGAACTACCAGACCAAGGGAAAGATACTACTACAAGCTGCTAAGAAGTAACCATTCGGATATCATAGAACCACAGTTAGGATAACATAGGACTTGGCTGTATTCACACTGAAGGACCAGAAGGCATGAAATATGTATTTCCAGAAATCAAAGGAACTGGGTCTACAATCAAAAATCAACTACCCAGAAAAATGACTATATTTTTGCAGGGGAAAGTACAGTCATTTAATAAAATAGAAGACTTTCAAGCATTCATAAAGAAAAGATCTGACTTAGAATATTTGATGCCCTAACACAGAATTCAAGAAAATCACCAAAAGGTAATTAAGAAAGGGGAAAAAAACTTTTTAAGGAACCCCATGAGTTCAAGTGATTTGTATTACTAGAAGAAAAGATGATATTGATAATTCTTAAAATTATTATTATCATCAGGGTAGCTAGAAGAAGTATACTTAAAGGGATCAGTGACAAACTGTATAGGATGAAATGTCAAATATATATATATATATGTATATATATAAAAATATATATATAAACTAGGGGTAAAAAAGAGAATAATACTAAGAGAAATGGGAAAAGAAATAAAATGGGGGTAATCTTATATTTCATAAAGAAGCTCATGGGGGTGGGGAAGACCAAAACAATGGAAGGGTGAAAGAGGTTGGAGACAGGCTCCAAGAAAATTTTAATCATTACAGTGGGAAGGGTCAGAAAGATTTAAATGGAAGGAAAACCTCCAACTACAAATTCATTCATCAGCATCAGCATCATCAACAACAACATCATCACCAACATCAACACCATCATTATCAATGGCATCAACATCAACATCTGACCCAGGAAAGATTTTTGCTGAGTGGCCTAACCAAATAGCATACTATGCAGAGTACTGAATAAAAGCCAAAAGACCTAAACTCTAGGCTTGAGTGCCAGTATCAGTATGTATCCTTTGGAGGTAAAAAAGCCTTCCTCTTCCTAGACTCAGTTTCCTCATTTATGTATCAGTGAAGCTTAGCTGGACTCTGCATTAAGTTAATCAATTAAATCAAAGAATAAACCAGATGTAAACAAGAAAAAGAAAAGAAATCAAAGTATCACTGGGGGGCAATTGGGCAGAGGAGACTTGAGGTAGATGTGACATATATAAAGGAGCACAAAGATAATGCTTATAATAGTGGTGGATTAATAAATCATTTGTTTTTAATTGTGTTTTCAAAAAAACTGTTTAGTTCTCTTAACATATTAATCACGATTCAGCATATAGAGATATAATTTTGTCAAGCACAATTTTCTGACCTTAATCTGCTATTAATCAATGGAGAGAAGATTTTTGAATGCTTACTGGAAGGGGTCAAGAATTTCTCTTTCTTTGACTTTCTTTATCTTTTATAATTTAAAAGGATATATTGTTTCTAAGAGAGAGACAAAGAAAATTAGGATAAGTATGAAAAATGGGCTCAATAGTTAAATTTAATGTAACATCTAAATTTTGAGATGCTTCGATTTTTGAATGAACTTTATGATTAAAAAAAGATGATTTACCAGAGATGGTTTCTGCTCATGCTACAGTTTCTTGGTTTGGTAGGTAAGAGCTTGATGAAAGGTAGGCTCTCAAGGTAGACATTTAAAGAAGGAAAGCAAATGATTGCAGAAAAAAGTTTTGTATCTAATATTTCTAATCTGGCTTTGATATCTAAGACATATGGAAACCCAATGGAAATATGTAAGACCAACATCCATTCCACCATAGACAAATGGTCAAAAGTTTTTGGATGAAGAATTATTGACTATTAATAACCATTATTAACTACTAGCAAACTATTAATAATCATATAAAAGACAATTCCAAACCACAAGAGAAATATATTCAAAACAACCTGAGAATTTCATTTAAACAGAGAAAACTGGCAAAGTTGACAAAAAAATTAGAGTACTCAATGTTGGCAGTGTTGTGGAAAAACAGACATATCGATGTATTCTTGTTAGAACTGTGAATTAGTATAATCATTCCACAATTATAGAAGTGGCCAAAATTGTCATACTCTTTGATTCAGAGATTCCACCTGCTAGGCATGAACCCCAAGAAGGTCATCAGCAAAAAGATAGTCTCCAGATACAGTATACCAAAGTATTTGTAGTAGTACTTTTTTGGTACTAAAGAGATGGAAACAAAGCAGATGCCTACTGATTAAGGAATGGCCAAGTAAATTGTACTACAAAAATAACATGGAATATTACTGTGAACATCGTGCATACAGAGAAGCCTGAAGAGATTCATGCAAAGTAAAGTAAGTAGAGTCAGATGAATATTATATACAATGACTACAATAATGCAAATGGAAAGAATAACTACAAAACAGGTGGAACTGAATGTTGGGAAATTAAAGGGATCAAGCTTGGCCCACAAGAAGAAATATGAGAAGATGCCTTCTACTGTCCTTTGCAGAGATGGAATTCAACAGGTGTGGAACACTGCAGAAAATGTCAGATTGTTTTTATTGAATTTTTTCTTTTCCTTCTCTTTGAGAAATTTGCCTGAGTTACATAGGTAAGTGTCTATGATCAGAATTGAACTCAAATTTTCTGAACCCAAGACCCCAAGATCTATCCACTGATTTTCTGTCATCCATGCCAAAAAAACTCCAGTTCTTTTGATCCTCACGTGGCATAGATGGCTAGATGGAGTTAAGAAGACCTGACCCTTACTTGACCTTGTGACCTTGGGGAAGTAATTTAATCTCTGTCTGCCTCAATTTCCTCAACTGTAAAATGGGGAGAACAATAGTGCCTTCCTTCAGTATTATTGTAAGGGTCATTCCTCTGCAGACTTCATATTAGGGTAGAAGCTGGAATTGAAGTCCTGCTCTGACCCTGTGGCTGGAGTCACATAGCTGCTTCTGAATTTACTCCTCTCATCTTAGGAACTGTGGCCATTCCCTCCCCCAAAATACCAACCTTGGGTATAGGTCCCCTTCTCACTCTGTGTTGGGTTTGTGATCTTGCAAGTTGACAGCTATTCCTGAGAGGTACTCCAGTTGGGTCTGGGATCTTCTCTATTAGGGTATACCACCTCTCCCTGAGCCAGAGTAAGGGAGCCATGGATTCTACACTGAAGCAGGGCTCTCTAGGAAGACTAGTGAAAGACCCAGAGGTGAGTAGCATGGACATAAAGATGGGAAAGGGAAGGTTACGCTGGTTGGAGGATAGTCTCTGAAGCTCAATTAGGCTCTGGGGCAGGGTAGAGACTGAGATAAGTGGGCTGGAAGGCCATTGGGGTTCTCTATAGTCAATCCTATTTAATTACACTTTATGAGGGTTGGCCCATTTGCCAGCATGTCCTGGAAGGTCATTTGTGTGTTGTCCTTTATACATATTTCTTCAGAAATGAGCTCTTCTATGTTATAACGAGTGAAAAAGCCCTATGGGTGACCTTCTTGCAGCTCCCTGAACTACAGGCAAAGCAATGATCATAATAATAACTTCTTACCTTTAAATACTGACTGTCCACTTATTAAATGTTGTTTGCATCCATCATCTCATTTAATCATCAGGACAACAACCCAGGGAGGTTGGTAGCATTATTATTATTGGTTCCACTTTACAGATTAAAAAAAACAACAAACTAAGGCTTGAGAGAGGATAAATGCCTTCCCCAAGGTCAAATGAATGCAATTAGAGAAACAATTGTGCCAATTGCTGTCTTGATTGAGTGAATGCCTCATCTTGCATACTGGGTAAGACCAGCTGTCCTAGTCAAGCCTCACTCTTCCTGCCAGTCATCTTTCTACCTCTAATTCTGGAACCACAATGATATAAATCTTGTCACTGCTTCTTGGGAAACCAGTCAACTTTCTTATACCTCCATTCACCATCCCTGTGGCTTTCTGAACCAAAATATTCCACCTTGGCTACCACTCGGCTATATACCTGTTTTTTTTTTTCTCTCTCTCTCTCTTAGAATGTGAGTTTCTTGCAGACAGGGACTGTTGTTGCTTTTGTTTTTGTATGTCCAGCACATTGCACAGTAATTGGCATATATTAAGTGCTTAATACTTTTTCACTCATTTATTCATTCACTCATTCATTAGCCTCTAATTTAGAAATGAAAAAACTTAACCTACTCATATCTTATGATCCAAAATTTAGAGCAAGAAGGCTCTCAGAGACTCCAATTCATGGAAGGCCATGAACAAATGTCACACAGGACAAGCAAGTACATCTAGATGGGCCACAATATGAATTACTCCTGGTGGAAGTACCCACATCAGTGAGAACATACATCTCCAAGAACTGTGTTGGCGAACCTATGGTACGCATGCTGGAGCATGCTCCCTTCTCCCTCTCCACATGAGCCTGAGGACATTTCTCACCTGCCCCTCTGCCCAGTAACTCAATGGGAATGCTTCCTCCCTCCCCTGTCTGGGATAAGGGGGTGGTGCACATGCCTCATGAGGGGTGCTATTTAGGCACTCCATCTCTAAAAGGTTTCTCCATCTTTGCCTTAGAGCATTTGAATTTTGCTTACCATAAAAACTCATGGTCCAGGAAATCTCAACAGATATACCTCAACTCCTCTTTAGGGAGCCAGTGAAACCTAACTGTTTATTCATCACAAGAATACAGTCTGACCTTGACCAATGACACATGTAACACCCAATGGAATTGTATGTTGGCTATGGTAGGGGGTTGGGAGGAGGGGAGGGAAAAACATGAATCATATAACCATTGAAAAATACTCTAAATTAATCAATTAAATAAAATTTAAAAAATAAAAAAGAATAAAGACTGACATCTATAGCACCATGATTTGCAAAGAACTTTGTTTTTTTTTTAATATATTTTATTTGATCATTTCCAAGCATTATTCGTTAAAGACATAGATAATTTTCTTTTCCTCCCCCCCCACCCCCCATAGCCAACGCGTAAGTCCACTGGGCATTAGATGTTTTCTTGATTTGAACCCATTGCTTTGTTGATAGTATTTGCATTAGAGTGTTCATTTAGAGTCCATCCTCTGTCATGTCCCCTCAACCTCTGTATTCAGGCAGTTGCTTTTTCTCGGCGTTTCCATTCCCATAGTTTATCCTTTCCTTATGAATGGTGTTTTTTTCTCCTGGATCCCTGCAAGTTGTTCAGGGACATTACACCACCACTAATGGAGAAGTCCATTACATTCGATTATACCACAGTGTATTAGTCTCTGTGTACAATGTTCTCCTGGTTCTGCTCCTCTTGTTCTGCATCACTTCCTGGAGGTTGTTCCAGTCTCCATGGAACTTCTCCACTTTATTATTCCTTTGAGCACAATAGTATTCCATCACCAACATATACCACAGTTTGTTCAGCCATTCCCCAATTGATGGGCATCCCCTCGTTTTCCAGTTTTGGGCCACCACAAAGAGCGCAGCTATGAATATTTTTGTACAAGTCTTTGTGTCCATTATCTCTTTTGCAAAGAACTTTGTATCCATCTCATTTGATCTCCATAGCAGTCCTGTGAGAAGTAGGTACTTATTATTATCATCTTCATTTTATAAAGAACTGAGGCTTAGGGATGACTAGGTAGCACAATAGATAGAATCCCAGACCTGGAGTCAGGAGGACCTAGGTTCAAATCTGGCCTCAGACATTTCCTAATTGTGTTACCCTGAATAAGTCACTTAACCCTGATTGCCTAACCCTAGCTGCTCTTTTGTCTTAGAATAGATACTAAGATGGAAAGTAAGGGTTTAAAAAAAAGAAAGAAAAAGAACTGAGGCTCAGAAGAGTGAGCTAAATGGCCTCTAGGTTTCTTTCCATCAGGCTCTAAATCAATTACCATTTTATCTTTAGTGATTTATTGATGGTCATATAGCTAGTAAGGGTCTGAGATAAGATTTGAATTCAGGTCTCCTTGACTTGAAGTTCAGTATTCTATCTGTTACATTATTCTGTCTTGGACTTTTAAAATGCAGGTCATAAGAAGGAACAGTCAGCAAGGAAGATGATCAATAGTAGGTCTGACTCAAGAAAACACTATCTTTGCATTATTCATCCATGTTAAAAAAAATCCGACCTCTCATTAGTGAAAAAGAGAAAATCTTTCCACCCTTCCTCACCTCCCTAAAGAAATTAAAACTTCCCTAGGGATGCTAAGAAGTTCTTTTCCAATGCTATCTGGGAACACCATGGATGCCTGCCCCTGCTGTCTTTAATCTTAGAAAATCCACCTCTTACACAAGAGAAAAATCCCTGAGCTCTGAACATCATAAAACTAGGAAGATGTCACTCGTTTACTGTCTGGGGAGATTATGAAGCTGGGGAATTATTTGCAGAAGAGAACCAATTGTCCTGAACTTTGGGGCATATGTTCAAGAATGGAATTTTTTTTGAGCCCTTACCTTCTATCTTAGAATTGATACTATGTATTGGTTCCAAGGCAGAAGAGGGGTAAGGGCTAGGCAATGGGGTTTAAGTGACTTGCCCAGGGTCACACAGCTGAAAAGTGTCTGAGGACAGATTTGAACCCAGGACCCTCCATCTCTAAGCCTGGTTCTCAATCCACTGAGCCACCCAGCTGTCCCCAAGAACCTAATCTTTTCAGCCTCCTGCCCACCCCAGTATTAAAATGATCACTTAGCTATGTTATTAACAGAGCAATGGCATGTTTCCACAGACTCTTTTTCCTGTGGACTGCATGCTACTCTTGTAATATGAACTGAATTTCACAATAGTTTCTATAATTCAGTTAAATTAGGACCCTGTGTAATTGATGTGTGAACCTTCATAGAGAATTTAGACTCTCACAAACAAAAACTTAGAAGAGATCTCAGAATGCTTATAGCCCAAACCCTACTAACTCAAATATCAGACCAACCTTTCCAAGGACCTCTTTTATCACATCACTGTTATACTCTAGAACCTTCAGTGGCTCTCTACTACCTGTCACATCATACACAAACTCATCTTCTTGGCTGGTAATTTCCTACATAATCTGGCACGAGACTACTTCTTTCACCTAATTTCTCATTACAAACCGATCACTCTAGGCAAGACATCCTGTGATCCCCAAGAACCCAGTGATTGGAAACATTGGATACTATAAAAGAGAGGAAAGAAAGAGAAGATAACTGGGCTACTTAATGATTTCCCTGTTGATCTGAAGGTGCCACCTGTTCCTCTGGCATGTCAGCCAACTTGGCAGATAGCTGACTTAGACAAGGGATAAAGAAATTCATTTTAAAATCCAGGATTTCAAGTAGGGCAAGAACTGGCAAGAAATAAGGTTGTCTGGATGTGAGGAATGTATTCCAAAGGATTGAGATTCCAGGATTGAAACTGATTGGACCTGAAGCTCAAATCCTACATCTGCCTCTTATAACCTGGGAAAGGAGGGAGGGAGGGAGAGAGAGAGGGAGAAGGATAGAGGGAAGGAGAGAGAAAGTGATGGGGAGGGAGAGCTAGAGGGACAGAGACAGAGAGAAAGAGAGAGGGGGGAGAAGAAGGAGGGAGAGGGAAAGGGAGAGGGAGAGAGAGGGAAACAGAGAGGGAGAGAGAGAGAGAGAGAGAGAGAGAGAGAGAGAGAGAGAGAGAGAGAGAGAGAGAGAGAGAGAGAGAGAGAAGCAGAAGGGAGGAATGGAAGAAGGGGAGGAAAGAATGAGAAAGGAAAGGGACAAGGAATGATCAAGAGACCCCAGGAGGGAGGGAAAGAGACAAACAGAATGAAGCCAAAATGATACAGAGATAGAGCACAAATAACTGAGGGGAAATAGGATGGATAGAAATCAGGAAAGACCCTATGAAGGAAATGGCTTCTAAACACAGAACTGCTTGGGCAGAGGTTCAGAGGTGGGAGATGAAATGAGCTATTATGGATATGCCAATCAGGTCAGTTTGACTGGCACAGAGTGCTAGAAGGTGAGTAATACAAAGTAAGTTTACAAAGTTAGCAGGAGACCAGATTATGATGGATTTTCGATCCTATGATATTAGATGATTCTGTGGATGCAACCACCCTACAATTTAATTGTGGCTGCTTCTGCTTGTGAAAGGGATGAGAGATATGACTAACACAGAACTCTCACATTGAAGTCATACAATCAGACATTTAAGTCAAGAAGATGTTTTAGAAATCATCTGCTCCATTGGGCAGCTGGGTAGCTCAGTGGATTGAGAGCCAGGCCTAGAGATGGTAGGTCCTGGGTTCAAATTTGACCTCACATACTTCCTAGATGTGTGACCCTGGACAAGTCACTTAACCCCCATTGCCTAGCCCTTACCATTCTTCTGCCTTAGAACCAATACACAGTATTGATTCTAAGAGGGAAGGTGAGGGCTTAAAAAAAAGTCATCTGTTCTAACCGCCCCCCTTTTCCCCTTCATTTTACAAATGAAGAAGTTTTGCATCTTCCAGAGAAAGTCAGATTCCTAGAAGCCTTTCATGTGGATGAGCAGACATACATACAACCTGTCATTCATGCATACACAAACACAAACACAAATGCACTGCACAAATGCTTAGTTTGGGTTTTTGCTTTAGACAGTTACAGAATTATTGTTGTTCAGTTGTGCCCAAGTCTGTGGAGTATATTGTTCTTGAAATTTCCCTTGCAAAGATATTGGAGTGGATTAAGGCAAATAGAGGTTAACTGACTTGTCTAAGATCACACAGCTAGTATGCCGCTGAGGCTCAATTTGAACTCAGTTCTCCTTGACTCCAGGCTCAGTGCTCTGTCCACTGAGACATCCAGCTACCCTGTAGAATATAAAATACCTCTCTTAATGAAGAAAAGTAGGCCATGGGCATTCCAAAAATCAGACAAGCTATAAAGCATGAAATTATATTCTAAATTCCCCTGCCCCCAATCACCTTTACATTTCTAATTCTAGATTCAGGCTGATATAGAAATGTCTTCCTTTAGTCCTCTGGTAAGAGGTGGGAGCAGGAGAAATGCTGTTCTTGGGAGAATGGGGAATGTATGACACTGGATGGATTGGAACTTTTAAATCATCAAGGAGATGTAAGAAATTGACCATATGCTTATGTCTCAGGGATGCAGGAAGAGGGAGAGGGAAGAAGGAAGGGAAAAGGAGGGAGAATTTGGAACATAATTTTTAAAAAGGAATGTAAAAAGGATTTTTACATGTAATTGGGGGAGAATAAAATATTATTTAATGAAAAAGAAAGAAATCAGCTATATATAAATGCCTTTTGACTTTTCTCCATACACTTGGATTAAGGTGCCCCTTGTTATAACCAAACCTTAGCCCATTGCCAGAACTGTCCTGGTTCCTGAAAATGAAGGACAGAAACTAGACATTGTCTAAAGGTGGATAGCAGTGATGATAAAGAAGCCTGAGGTAACTTGGTGAGAACCAAATGAAGAGAGCAGGTTTTTAATCATTGATTTAGAGCTGGAGGGGCTCACAGAGGTCACCACTTCATTTTGCAGATGAAGAAACTGAGACCCATAAATGGAAGGAAAAAAGGAAGGAAAGAAGAAAGAAGGGAAAGAAGGGAGAAAGAAAGAAGGAAAGAGAAGGGAAGGGAAGGGAAAGGAGGGGAGGAAGAAAGGAAAAAGGGAGGGAGGGAGAGAGGAAGGAAGGAAGCAAAAAAAGAAGGAGGGAGGAAGGGAGGAAGATAAGGAGGGAGGGAAAAGAGGAAAGGAGGGAAGAAGGGAGGAAGGGAAGAAGGAAGGAAGGGAGGAAGGGAGGAAGGAAGAGAGGAAGGCAAGAAGGAAGGAAGGAAGGGAGGGAGGAAGGGAAGAAGGAAGGAAGGAAGGGAGGGAGGAAGGGAAGAAGGAAGGAAGGGAGGAAGGAAGGGAAGAAGGAAGGAAGGAAGGAAGGAAGGAAGGAAGGAAGGAAGGAAGGAAGGAAGGAAGGAAGGAAGGAAGGGAAGAAGGAAGGAAGGGAGGAAGGAAGGGGGAGGGAGGAAGGAAGGAAGGGAAGAAGGAAGGAAGGGAGGAAGTAAGGAAGGAAGGAAAGAATGATGTAAACAAACATTTATGAGGCACCTACTATGCTAAATTCTTTACAAAACTATCTAATTTTTGATCCTCAGGACAACCCTGGAAGTTACTATTATTTTTACATTTTTATTTTTATTTATTTTTTAATAATATATAATTTTTATATATATTTTTTAATATATTTTATTTGATCATTTCCAAGCATTATTCGTTAAAGACATAGATCATTTTCTTTTCCTTCCCCCCACCCCCCATAGCCGACGCGTAAGTCCACTGGGCATTAGATGTTTTCTTGATTTGAACCCATTGCTTTGTTGATAGTATTTGCATTAGAGTGTTCATTTAAAGTCTATCCTCTGTCATGTCCCCTCAACCTCTGTATTCAGGCAGTTGCTTTTTCTCGGTGTTTCCACTCCCATAGTTTATCCTTTGCTTATGAATGGTGTTTTTTTTCTCCTGGATCCCTGAAAGTTGTTCAGGGACATTACACCGCCCCTAATGGAGAAGTCCATTACGTTCGATTATACCACAGTGTATTAGTCTCTGTGTACAATGTTCTCCTGGTTCTGCTCCTCTCGCTCTGCATCACTTCCTGGAGGTTGTTCCAGTCTCCATGGAACTTCTCCACTTTATTATTCCTTTGAGCACAATAGTATTCCATCACCAACATATACCACAGTTTGTTCAGCCATTCCCCAATTGATGGGCATCCCCTCGTTTTCCAGTTTTGGGCCACCACAAAGAGCGCAGCTATGAATATTTTTGTACAAGTCTTTGTGTCCATTATCTCTTTGGGGTGCAGACCCAGCAGTGCTATGGCTGGGTCAAAGGGTAGATATTCTTTTGTCGCCCTTTGGGCATAGTTCCAAATTGCCCTCCAGAATGGTTGGATCAGTTCACAACTCCACCAGCAATGAATTAATGTCCCTACTTTGCCACATCCCCTCCAGCATTCATTACTTTCCTTTGCTGTTATGTTAGCCAATCTGCTAGGTGTGAGGTGATACCTCAGAGTTGTTTTGATTTGCATCTCTCTGATTATAAGAGATGTAGAACACTTCTTCATGTGCTTGTTAATATTTTTGATTTCTTTATCTGAGAACTGCCTATCCATTTCCCTTGCCCATTTATCAATTGGAGAATGGCTTGATTTTTTGTACAATTGATTTAGCTCATTATAAATATGAGTAATTAAACCTTTGTCAGAGGTTTCTATGAAGATTTTTTCCCAATTTGTTGTTTCCCTTCTGATTTTAGTTATATTGGTTTTGTTTGTACAAAAGCTTTTTAGTTTGATGTAGTCAAAATTATTTATTTTACATTTTGTGATTCTTTCTATATCTTGCTTGGTTTTAAAGCCTTTCCCCTCCCAAAGGTCTGACATGTATACTATTCTGTGTTTACCCAATTTACTTATGGTTTCCTTCTTTATGTTTAAGTCACTCACCCATTTTGAATTTATCTTGGTGTAGGGTGTGAGGTGTTGATCTATTCCTAGTCTCTCCCACACTGTCTTCCAATTTTCCCAGCAGTTTTTATCGAATACTGGATTTTTGTCCCAAAAGCTGGGATCTTTGGGTTTATCGTATACTGTCTTGCTGAGGTCGTTTTCCCCCAGTCTATTCCACTGATCTTCCTTTCTGTTTCTTAGCCAGTACCAAATTGTTTTGATGACTGCGGCTTTGTAATATAGTTTGAGGTCTGGGACTGCAAGGCCCCCATCATATGTGTTTTTTTTCATTATTTCCCTGGATATCCTTGATCTTTTGTTCTTCCAAATGAACTTTGTTATGGTTTTTTCTAAATCAGTGAAGAAGTATTTTGGTAGTTCAATGGGTATGGCACTAAATAGATAAATAAGTTTGGGTAGGATGGTCATTTTTATTATATTGGCTCGTCCTATCCATGAGCAGTTAATGTTTTTCCAATTGTTCAAGTCTAGTTTTAGTTGTGTGGAGAGTCTTTTGTAGTTGTGTTCATATAGTTCCTGTGTTTGTCTTGGGAGATAGATTCCTAGGTATTTTATTTTGTCTAAGGTGATTTTGAATGGGATTTCTCTTTCTAGTTCTTGCTGCTGAGCTGTGTTGGAGATATATAGAAAAGCTGATGATTTATGTGGGTTTATTTTGTATCCTGCAACTTTGCTAAAGTTGTTGATTATTTCAATTAGCTTTTTGGTTGAATCTCTAGGATTCTTTAAGTAGACCATCATGTCATCCGCAAAGAGTGATAACTTGGTCTCCTCCTTGCCTATTCTGATGCCTTCAATTTCTTTATCTTCTCTAATTGCTACTGCTAGTGTTTCTAGTACAATGTCAAATAGTAGAGGTGATAATGGGCATCCTTGTTTCACTCCTGATCTTATTGGGAATGCATCTAGTTTATCCCCATTGCAGATGATATTAGCTGTTGGTTTTAGATATATACTGTTTATTATTTTTAGGAATGACCCTTCTATTCCTATGCTTTCTAGTGTTTTTAATAGGAATGGGTGTTGTATTTTATCAAAGGCTTTTTCTGCATCTATTGAGATAATCATGTGGTTCTTGCTAGTTTGCTTGTTGATGTGGTCAATTATGTGGATGGTTTTCCTAATGTTGAACCAGCCCTGCATCCCTGGTATGAATCCTACTTGATCATGGTGAATGATCCTTCTGATCACTTGCTGGAGTCTTTTTGCTAGTATCCTATTTAAAATTTTTGCATCTATATTCATTAGGGAGATTGGTCTATAGTTTTCTTTCTCTGTTTTTGACCTGCCTGGTTTTGGAATCAGTACCATGTTTGTGTCGTAAAAGGAGTTTGGTAGAACTCCCTCTTTGCTTATTATGTCAAATAGTTTGTATAGTATTGGGGTTAATTGTTCTCTGAATGTTTGATAGAATTCACAGGTGAATCCATCAGGCCCTGGGGATTTTTTCTTAGGAAGTTCTTTGATGGCTTGATGGATTTCAATTTCTGATATGGGATTATTTAAGAATTCTATTTCCTCTTCTGTTAGTCTAGGCAGTTTGTATTTTTGTATATATTCATCCATTTCTCCTAAATTGGTGTATTTATTGCCATATAATTGGGCAAAGTAATTTCTAATGATTGCCTTAATTTCCTCCTCATTGGAGGTGCTGTCCCCCTTTTCATCTTTAATGCTGTGAATTTGCTTTTCTTCCTTCCTTTTTTTAATTAGATTGACCAGTACTTTGTCTATTTTGTTTGTTTTTTCAAAGTACCAGCTTCTTGTCTTATTTATTAAATCAATAGTTCTATCACTTTCGATTTTATTAATTTCTCCCTTAATTTTTAGGATTTCTAATTTGGTTTTCTGCTGGGGGTTTTTAATTTGATCGCTTTCGAGTTTTTTCAATTGCATTTCCAATTGATTGATCTCTGCTCTCCCTTGTTTGTTAATATGAGCTTTCAGGGATATGAATTTGCCTCTGATTACCGCTTTGGCTGCATCCCAAAAGGTTTGAAAGGATGTTTCGCCATTGTCATTTTCCTTGATGAAATTATTAATTGTTTCTATGATTTCTTCTTTAGCTAAACGGTTTTGGAGTATCATATTGTTTAATTTCCAATTGGTTTTAGATTTGGTTTTCCATGTACCATTACTAATCATTATTTTTATTGCCTTGTGATCTGAGAAGGCTGCATTCATTATTTCTGCTTTTTTGCATTTGTGTGCTATGTTTCTGTGACCTAATGTATGGTCAATTTTTGTGAATGTGCCATGTGGTGCTGAGAAGAAGGTGTATTCCTTTTTATCCCTATTTATTTTTCTCCATATGTCTATTAATTCTAATTTTTCTAAGATTTCATTCACTTCTTTTACCTCTTTCTTATTTATTTTTTGATTTGATTTATCTAAATTTGATAATGGTTGGTTTAAGTCTCCCACTAGTATGGTTTTATTGTCTATTTCTTCCTTCAATTCTCCTAGTTTCTCCATTAGAAATTTGGGTGCTATATTATTTGGTGCATACATGTTGATTAATGATATTTCCTCGTTGTCTAGAGTCCCTTTTAACAAAATATAATTACCTTCCCTATCCCTTTTGATCAGGTCTATTTTTGCATTGGCTTTATCAGATATCATGATTACCACTCCTGCCTTCTTTCTATCAGTTGAGGCCCAGAAGGTCTTACTCCATCCTTTAATTCTGACCTTGTGGGTGTCAACCCGCCTCATGTGTGTTTCTTGAAGACAACATATGGTAGGGTTTTGGATTCTAATCCATTCAGCTATTCGTCTACGTTTTATGGGTGAGTTCATCCCATTCACGTTCAAAGTTATGATTGTCATTTGTGGACTCCCTGGCATTTTGATTGCCTTCCCTAATTCTAACCTTTTCTTCTTCGGCTCTACCTTTTAGTCCAGTGATTTACTTTGAATCAGTCCCCCTTGTCCCCTCCCTTGATGTTTCCCTTTTTAGTCCCTCCCTTTTTCTTCCCTCCCCCTCCCCCCTCTCTTTCCCTCCCTTTTTGTTCTCCCTCTCCCCCTCCCCCCCTTGGTTTTCCCTTCTCCTTACCCTTGTTGGGTAAGATAGAATTCAAGATCCCAATGGATCTGGATGTTTTTCCCTCTCAGAGTTGATTTCCCTGAGATTGAGGTTTAAGTAACCCCCCCCCCTCTTCCTCTCCTTCTTATAGGAGTTTTCTTCCCCTCCCCTTCCCCTGTGAATCTTTGTGTGAGAACCATTATTCTATTTGGTCTTTCTTTACCCCCTATTTATACATTACATTTTCCCCACATATTAGTATACATAGGTTGATATAAATGTAGTCCTTATAGAAGAGAGTTTGAGTAAAAGAAGATAACATTTTTCCCCTTTCCTTAATATTTACCTTTTCAGGTATTCCTTGCTCTTTGATTTTCGGTATCAAACTTTCCACAGAGCTCTGGTCTTTTCTTTGCAAAAAGTTGGAAGTCTTCTATTTTGTTGAATGCCCATACTTTCCCTTGGAAGTATATAGTCAGTTTTGCTGGGTAGCTGATTCTTGGTTGGAGACCCAGCTCTCTTGCCTTTCTGAAGATCATGTTCCATGCCTTACGATCATTCAGCGTAGAACTTGCAAGGTCTTGTGTGACCCTGATTGGCATTCCTTTATATCTAAATTGTCTTTTTCTGGCTTCCTGTAGGATTTTTTCTTTTGTTTGATAGCTTTGGAATTTGGCAATTACATTCCTGGGAGTTGTCTTTTGGGGGTTTAGTGTAGAAGGTGTTCTGTGAGCTCTGTCAGTGGCTGTATTGCCCCCTTGTTCTAGAATCTCTGGGCAATTTTCTTTGATTATATCTTGTATCACCATGTCCAGTTTGGTGTTTATTTCTGGCTTTTCTGGGAGTCCAATTATTCTTAAATTTTCTCTTCTCCCCCTGTTTTCCAGATCTATCACCTTGTCGGTGAGATATTTTATGTTCTCTTCTAATTTCTTGGTGTTTTGGCTTTGCTTTATTAGTTCTTGCTTTAAAGCCTGGTTTTCTTTTACAGTTTGGTCAAACTGGTTTTGTAGATGCGTGAATTTCTTTTGCATCATTTCCCACTTTTCCTCCCAGAGGGCTTCCATCTTTTTGGTCCTTTCTGATTCAAATTCTTCATGGGTTTGTGGAGAGTTTCTATTTCCTTTGGAAGATTTTGGAGAATTTTCTTGTATATCTTCTTCTATCTGCTCTGTATTTTGTATTTTGGCTCCATAGAATGTGTCCAGAGTCGCCCCTTTCTTCTTATTTTTCTTGGTATTTTGGGGCTTCTGTGCTTCTGTGGAATTTGTCATCTCTGAACGTGGAGGATTGGCTTTTCTTGTCTTTGTCTGGTGATCAGCGGCTTTAGTCCTGGGCAGATGTTGGTTCTATGAGCGTTCCCTGGGTTAAACTGAATATGCCTCACTGGAACTGGAATGGAAGGGTCGGACCACGAGGCCACACTCTCCCCCTGGCTCGATTTCCGGAAGTTGCCTTCAGAATCCCTGGCCGTGAGGCTGTTTCGTCGGCCTGCGGGGGGGATGGGCTGCCGCTTCCCCAAGCTCCGAGAGCACAGACTTTCACTGAGACTTGGATAGCAGGATCCAGCCCGTGAGGCTGTCTTGCCCGCCCTGAGGGTTGCTGTTGTTTTGACCAGCTCTCTGCAGCGGAGGCCCCAGGCAGTAACTTTCACCCGGACCAACCAGCTCTTTGCAGCGGAGGCCCCAGGCAGTAACTTTCACCCGGACCGACCAGCTCTTTGCAGCGGAGGCCCCAGGCAGTAACTTTCACCCGGACTGGGACTTGGGTAGAAGACCCTGAGGGTTGTTGTTCCTCAGACCCTGCTCTCTGAGCCCAGCGCGGCTGCCGCTTCAGGGAGCCTTGGACTCTGCGCTCCTACCCCTGAGGTCCGAGGGATCTCGGGTTCTGGCTTTTAAGGGGGGCCGTACCTTTTGAACCGGGTCCAGGTCCAGGAGGAGGGTTCCCAGGGTCTGTGCTGTTGATCGTTTTGAATTTCGGCGCCTTAGGAGCTTCTAGTTTGAGATCGGTCGGGAAGGGTTTTCCGGAGATCTGAACTTCAGCTTTCTCTAAGCCGCCATCTTAACCGGAAGTCTCTAATTTTTATATTTTTTATTTATAAATTTATTTATAAAAAATATAAAAAAATAAATAAATGATATTTATTACATAAAATAACCATTTTACAGTTGAGGAAACTGAGGCAAAACAGTGAGTGAAATGGCTCCTCAAGGGCCACACAGTGAGATGAGATTCCATGGGTATATTTGAAAGATCACTGAACCAGACAGAATTGCAATCCTGCCTCTGCTACTTACTACCTTGTGCAAATCACCTCTCTGGACCTCATTTTTTTTCCATCTTTAAAATGAAGGAGGCCTTCCACTTGTAATCCTTGATATGATTGTGAGGCAGGGGGTGGGCACCATTGATTACCTTACCCCCACCTAAAAGTAATTCTCTTTACTCACTAAGGATACTGAACCAATCTTTCAGTCATTCTTAACGGGTGTGAACAAAAAATAGAGAAACATCTACTGGAATTTATCAAAGACATCACAATTAAATACAACAGGAAGTTTATTTCAGTTGGACGAAGGGCTTGTTCATGCCCTCTGGAGTAGGGACAAAGGCAGAAACTCCTTCAGAACCTGAGAGAGATTTTAAGGATCTAGCAAAGGACAGAAGGAAGTGAGGACTTAGAGCTTATGGCAAAAAATCAGCAGCACAGGGGTACTAACAAGAAAACAAAGAAAAAGTAGATGGAGCCATGGCATCTTGAAACTATAGAGCGGGGCTGA
Organism: Monodelphis domestica; assembly: GCF_027887165.1. Taxonomy (NCBI): domain Eukaryota; kingdom Metazoa; phylum Chordata; class Mammalia; order Didelphimorphia; family Didelphidae; genus Monodelphis; species Monodelphis domestica. Next base: position 396,944,805 of record NC_077230.1, on the reverse strand, counting down.
TGCCACCAGTTGGTACCTACCTCCTCAAGAACTCAGGGAAGTTTCAAGAAAAATACTACTCTTTGCCCAATTTCCTTTTCTAATGTCTATCTATTACACAACCACAAAGAGGCCAGGATTTAACCAGAAATAAATATCCATGATAATTAAGGCAAAGAGCCACACCTTTGCCTAAATGTTAAAAGATTTCCTAAATGGGATCTTAGAAAATGGTAATTGTACTCTTAACTCTCCATTTACTATAAGCTCCCTAAAGAGCAGAATTAGGTTGATACATATTAAATACCTACTCTGTGCCAGGCACTGAGCTAAGCACTGGGGATACAAAGAGGAGCAAAAAATGATCCCTGTCCTCAAGAAGCTTATAATCTAATCAGGGAGACAATATGCAAATAACTATATCCACATAAGTTGTATGTAGGCTAATTGGAGGTATCCATAGAGGGAAGGTACTAGCATTAAGGAGGCTCAGGAAGGCTTCTTGAGACTTCAAGGAAGTCAGGCAAACATCCCAGGCATGATAGACTGCCAGGGGGAAACCACAGTAGACCTGTGGGCCCATTATATTGCCCTAGGCTCAAAAGAGGTAATTATCATAGCATGTTACTTCTCAAAATTTGACCTCATCCCACTCGACACCTAAAAAAACCAAACCACCCACCCACCCACCCCAAAGATTTTTCCCTGCTCTGTTTGCAAGGCCAACCACAGATGAACGCAAGTAGCCTTGCTCCTTTTTCAAGGCTACCTGGAAAGAAAAACAAGTTGTTTTTCTGGAGTAAAAAGCCTGCAGTATGAGAGTATGAGAAGTTGTTGGGTGAGGGTGGGGCAAGAGATTTGATTTTTCCTCTTGCATCAGTCAACACTTAAAGAAATTAGTTCAAACTGTTCATCGAAAGGCCAAATAAGCTGAAGCGTAAATCCTTTGGCCACATACTGAGAAGACAGGGCTCAGAGGAAAAGACCCTGGTGTTGATAAACATTGAAGGCGAAAAGAAAAGGCAATGGATAGAAAGTATGCAAACAAGACTTCAACAAGAGATAATGGAAGGAGCAACTAGGGGAACACTGGGCAAGTCACTTAACTCCCATTGCCCAACTCTTTATTTCTATTCTGCTTTGGAACCAATACTTGGTATTGATTCCTGGGCAGAAGGGAAGAGTTTAAAAAAGAGAGGCAGAGACAATGGAGTATAGAAGGAGCCAGCATGCTCTTGCCACAGCCGTATACATTTTATATTTACTGTACTTATAATTTCTCACTTTTCCCCATAGGATGCAAAGGTCCTCAATTATAGGGAATATGTCACTTTTCTTTTTGTATCCTCAATGCTTGGCCCTCTGTGGGGTATGTAGGACGTATATAATAAATGTTTATAGATTGCTAGATTACTTTATAATTTATACTTTGTACATATTTTGTATTTATTTCTCTGTGTTCAAATTGTATCTCCCGTTAGAATAAAACCTCTGTGAGGGAAAGGATTATTGCCGATTTGTTTCTTTGCCTCGAGTGCCTAGGATAGAGACTGGTACATAGTAGGCACTTAATTGAAACATTTGTTGATTGCCTGTCTGATTGATTAATAGATTCATTCTAGCTCTAAAAACTTAGTCTCCAGAGAGTTCTGCTTTCCAAATGCTGTTGGCCTTGAGCCTCTGCAACCCTGTCCCCCTCTCCATCCTCTACCCCATCCAATCCCCACAGTTTCAATTAAGGAGACATTCCATTTGCCAAGCTACATAACTGTCCTATTTGGAGAACACTCCATTCTGGAGAGGAATCTGCTTCGGAGCAGCTGGCTACTCCAGTATCCACAGTCAACCTGCATGGAATTAAATTCGAACAGGGAGGGAAGCCATCTGTTGAGAGCAGAGGGGAAGGAATGTTCATTTGGAATTCAGGAATAGTCTCTTTCACGAAGGCCCCCTACTGGATCCTGGCCCGTTCCCTGGCCTGAGTACTTTACTCAGGGATTTTAAACCATGTTTTACAAATCAGCCTCCTTTACTTCACTGGGACCAACATGGTCATCTTAAGATCCCTTTGTGCCTCCCCCTCCTCCCTCCTGAAATTGCTACCAAAGGGCTGTGGTTCCATCACCAGGACTTAGCATGCCATTCTTGAAGAGCAAATAGGATTAGGAGTAGTGGAAACTATTTCAGATGGGCCCCAAGTGGATATTTTCAAATGAGATATTTGATATAAGGTGTGGAGGGGATCATGACAGTCTCTAATCCATTATGGGAACATAGGGTCAAAGGTCTAGAGCTGAACAAGGTCTTAGAGGCTATTTAGTCCAACCCTTCAATTTATAGTCAAAAAAAAAAGAGAGAGAGAGAAAGAAAGGAAGGGAAATCACTCTTCCCATAGGTAGTGGGCATCTTTGTTGAAATTAGAACCCAGCTCCTCTTACCCCAGAACCAAGGCTCTTTTCCTGTTACCTATTCCCTGTGTTCTATTATTGTCTCCAAACAGTAGTCCACACATGGTAATCTCATTCAGTTGACTGGGCACCTCCTCAAATTTGTCAAGGACTCCCCAAATCCTATTGTCTCAGGAAATCAAACTGGGGTTCGATTCACACTGATCCATTTCCCTTTCTTTGCAAAACTTCAAATTTCATGTAAATATCAGCTATCATTATTATTTGAGAAGACAACAGTGAATGTCCTTGGGTCAGGTTTGGAATTTTCTCAGTTAGGAGAGAATACTAATGAAGGGAAACTTTGGGGAAGATGAGAATAAATAATGCATTCCATTCAATATTACAAGCCTTTATTAAACACTTATTACTCAAAAAGCGCAAGTACTGGAGATATGAATACAAAAGAAAAATAGTCTTTGTCCTTAGGGAGTTTACATTCTACTGGGGGAGGGGGGAAATACAACATGAACAAAAGTAAGGAAATGCAAAATAGTGACAAAGTTTTATGGGCTACTTAAGGCTATTCCAACTCAGGGTACTTTGTAGCTTGGTATCCACTTAAAAACCATAGCACATGAGCCCCCATCAGGGTCATTAACCTTAGTAGTCAGCTAGGGGAAGAAAGTTAGTTCAAAGCAAAAACATTTTAATGGAATAGCAAAGCAGAAAAAGTAGCAATGAAAAATTTCTCCCATAAACCCGAGGGCATGCTTTCTATATATTTGCTATCAGTGGTAAGAAAGTACACGTATAGGGGACATACATGGCCAGGGTATGCAAATGGAACAGAACCAGTTCCTTCTAAATAACAGGTAGTCAATGGTTGTTGAACTGAATTGCTTGGCTTTGCATCCTAGAATTGACAAGAGGCAAATTTCAGTTGGATATAAAGAAAAACATCTTAATGATGAGCATTTCCTACCTTGGAACATGATGAAGACCTCACTAGAGGTCTTAAGCTACTCATGGATGCCAATTAGTTGAAGGAATTTGCCATCAGATACAGGTTTTTACTAGATATCCTTTGATGTCTCTTCCAATTCTGAGATTCTGTGGATCTGTGGTTCCTTAATTGATTCTGTTATACATATGGTGTCTCTTCCTTGCATCTTAATGTTAGTTCATTGAGAGACAAGGGTTGTCATTTTTGTCTTCATGTCCCAGAATCTAGCCCAGTGCCTGATGCATGGTAAGAAGGACAATGGATCTGTGATCTCTCTGGCTACTCCAACAATGTAGTTTGAAGGCATTTATACCTGCTACAGAATCATATGATATCAAGGCCTCAAATAGCAATCAAGCTTCAGTTTATATGTGCTAGAAGAGAGGGGGAAAAGCCACTGGTAAATAGTACCTCCAAACTCTTTGTTCTGAAAATGGAATGGCAAGAACAAAAGTCATTTGATTAGATATTTGCACTCCATAAAGTACCATACATGTGGTCCTTGAGATCATATATGATGTCCTATCCTAATAACAGAGCAAAGGGTCTTGGACTTCCTTGGGAAAACAGTTCTACTCTGATCTACAGCATTTTACATGTAGGGGTTAAAATGAAAATAACTGTCTATATTAATCATTAGAGTATGAAAGCTAATATAGAAGATATTGGGAAGAGGGGCAGTGTGGTGGCACAGTGTCTAGAATGCCAAGTCTAGAGTCAGGAAGACAGGAGTTCAAATCTGGGCACAGACATCCCTAGCTGTGTGACTCTGGAGAAGTGACTTTTTCCATTTGCCTAGCCCTTGCCCTTCTGTCTTAGAGTTGTTACCAAGAAAGAAGTTAAGAGTTAAAATTAAAAAAAGAAAGTGTTGGGTCTTGTTGCTCAGTTTTTAGAAATTCATGGGGATTTAGGTTTGAGATCTCTCCTTAGAAGGACCGAAGAATGCCTCTATAGCTATAACTTGAGATTAATTTCTTTGATAGTCCCTCCACCTTCCCCTCCATTCTGTTTGTCTCTTGCCCCAAAAAGCAAGTCACTAGAGAAGAGACTCAAGTATGTTGATTGGTTGGTGCCCAGGACCTTTGGGCATGTACCTGCTCTAAGTTCTTCCAAAATCCTAGAACTTGCATTCATAAGTGAGGTAGGTCAGTACAGCAGAAGAAATGTTAAACCTGGAGTCACAGGACCTGAGTTCAAGTACTGCCTGATACATAATCACTGTGTGGCCTTGGGCAAGTCCTTTCCTCTCCCTCTAAATATTAGCTTCTCCCTCTAGAAATCAAGGGGGTTGAATCAGATAATTTCTAAACATTTTTCCTGGATCTAGATGTGCTTTGTAGCTTATAAAATGTTTTCCTCCTCATAATCACGCTCTCAGAATGCTAGTCCTTTGGAACAACTAACTATCACCAACTTTTGATTAGAGAAAGAAGACAGAGGTAAGTACAAGCTACAGGGCCCTTCTCAGAGAAGGCAAGTGTGGAAGGCAGACTGGGATTCCAGTGGGTGCTGGGATAATTGAGTTGTAGCTTGAGATGAGAGGAGAGTGACAGGAGGAAAAAGGAAGGGAACTTTATCCCTTATGTGCTGAATTCAATTTTATAAAATTGAGTTCAATTCAATTCATGTCAGTTCAACAAATTCTTTATTTGTCTTATAAAAGGCACTATACTTTTTGGCAGGGTAAAAAGACCAAAAGAAACTTAGTCCCTGTCTTTAAGGAGGTTCTAGCCTCTTGGCAAGGGTGGGGATAAACATTTACACACATAAATCCAAGGTAATTTGAGGTAGAAAAGAGCGCCAATAACAACAGCTACCATTTGTATAGTGCTTCAAGTTTTATAAATGCTTCACAAATATATTTCCTCCTAATAATCCTGAGAAATGAACACCACTAGTATTCTCAGTTTATAGATGAAGAAATTGAAATAAAGGTTGAGTGACTTGCTCAAGGTCACACAGCTACTTAAGTATCTGAATGAGGATTTGAACTCAGGTCTTCCTGATTCCAGGCCCAGAACTCTACCCACAGTGCCACCTAGCCATAACAGTTCACTAGGGGCTTGGAAAAGGCTTCCTATAGGAAGCTACATTTGAATTGAACTTTGAAGAAGGGGCATCATGGAGGAATTGATAGAGCGTTAACCCTGTATCCAATAAGACTGTATCCAATAATCCAATATTCACGCTCTATGGCAAAAATGAATATGGAAATAGGTATCAAATGATAATATTTGTATAACCCAGTAGGATTGCTTGTCAGCTCTGGGACTGGGGAAGAAAGAGGGGGGAGGGAGAGAATATAAATCATGGAAACATGGAAAAATATTTAAAAATAAAATAAATAAAATAAGCAAAGTCTTGCCTCTAAACTATGCTGTCTGTGTGGCCCTAGTCAAGTCACTTAATCTCTCCATGCCTTGGCAAATTTCTAAGTCTATATAAATGAGAGAAAAGGTGCCAACCTGAACTGATAGAATTTTCCCAGCTAGGATTTCCCTCTACCAGTGAAATAACAGGTCCATGCATTGTCTCAGATCTTATGCCTTGAAGAAAGCTAAGCAGTTCAAAGGAGAAATGTGGGGAAAGGAGTACATTCCAGGCCTGGGGGACCCTGCAAAGGCTCTGAAGCTCACGGAAGGTAAGTAGGGCGAGAGCTCTTGAAGGGGAGTCACAGTTAACTAAGCCCGGGACTGTAGGGGACAACCAGACCATGAAGGGCTTTAAATGTCAAATGAAGGAGCTTGTCACTTTGGAAGATTTAGAAATGATGGGAGGATGAAAATTGAGATGAGAGCTCCGAGAAGGCTGTCCTGGCCTCATAATCCTCAGATAGCAGCTCTTTGAGAAATCGTATCCCTTGAAAATTCAACTTGCCCCCACCCCCAGGACACCCCACCCTTCTTGTTAGAGGCAAGGACGGACTAGGAACAGCCAGTTCCTGCTGTTTCTTGGTGTAAAAGCAAAGCAAAGCAAACCTCCTTCCAGGGCATCCTGCCCAAGCAATTAACTCAAACACCTGGGGATCAGATGGTCCCAAATGGCAATCATTCAGGATTCAAGCACCGATCAAGCCAAGGTTGTTGGTCCAAATGAAATAGTATTGGGGGGGGGGAGGGGAGGTTGGAAAAAAGAAAGCCACCACTAAGGGACTACCTACACCAGCCTCCAAACTGGGCATTAGAAGAATGGCATTAGATGGATTCAGGATGGTTAGGTGGGATCATTCAATTCAATGCAACAACCATTTTGAGTTGGCATCCAGGCGGTGCAGTGGATAGTGTTGGCCAGGGCGCAGGACACCCCAACTATAAATCTGTCCTCAGACACATCTTAGCTGTATGAGCTTGGGCAAGTCACTTAACCTCTGTCTGATTCAGTTTCTACCACTGTGAAATGGAAACAATAATAGCGTCTACCACCCTGATTTTCTGTGAGGAATGAATGAGATGATTGTAAAATATTTTGCAAACCTTAAAGCACAGTAAAAATGCTAGTTGTTATAATAATAATAATTGGAACAAACAAGATCTAGACGGTGTAACTGAGAGGCAATCTCAGAGGAGAAGGCTCTGGGTGCTGGATATACGAAAACAAAACAGAAGCATCCTGGTCCTTAAGGGGCTTATTGGTAACCAGGCTAGAGTAGGAAAACATTTCCTCTCTTACGTTTTTGACAGCTCTCCCAGGAGGAAACACTCCAAGGCTGTATTGTAACTGTTGTCACATTTACGTATGAGATACTCAGGGTACACCATAGGTCATCCCCTGGACATCTTCCACTACCAGGCAGTCTATCTGTCAATCAAGGGTCATCACCAGCTGTAATGGGCTCCAGTCAACACCAGAGGGTGCTCAGGGTAACTGTCAAGTTCTCAGAGTTGTTCTTGTCTTTTCTAAAATTTAAAACATCTCGTTTGGATAGTACCTTTATTTATAACATCATTTGTTTCCTTCTCAGACAGCCATTTACGCTTAAAAAAGTATTTTTACAAGAGTTTAGCAAAATTAGCCAATGTCTGACTTTTGGCAATATTCTAAACCTGTTTTGGCAAACCTATGCTGGAGGGGGCTGCTCCTTTCCCCTTCTCCACCACATCTCCCATCATTCACCACTCTGTCCAGCAGCCCAATGGGAGCACTTCTTTCTTCCCCTATCTGGGGCAAGGGGGCAGCTCACATGGGATGTGAGGGTGCAGTTTGGGCACTCAGTCTCTAAAAGGTTCACCATAACTGTTCTAGACCTATAGTCCCACTCCTTAGCCAAGATCTCTCTGACCATCATGGAACCCTACAATTCTAGATTTAGAGACTAAAGGGACCTTAGAGTTCACTTAATTAAACCCCTGTATTAGGAAACCTAGGCCATTCTTTGTCTGTCTCAGTACTCTTGGTTTTTTCCCCCTTTATAGTCTAAAGATTAAGTTTGTGGATGTGCTCAATTGGATTTCTCTCTTTTTTTCTCTGTGTGTTTCTTTGATTCTCATAATGGAAAAAGTGTGGTTGTGGATTGCACAGTTCAGAATTCTAATCCTGCCCTCTGATACTACCTGTGTGATGTTCAATTTCCTCACCCATAAAATGAGGGAGGTGGACTAGATGGGTTCCGAGGTATCTGCCATCTCTAGGATCCTAAAGTACCTAATGTCCTTGGGTCTCAGTTTTCTCATCTGTAAAATGAAGAGATTTGATTAGATGGGTTCTGAGATCCTTTTTTCAGCTCAATCATCAGTGATTCTATGTCTTTCTCCTCTAGCTCTAAGATACTATAAAAGCATCTAGTCTCAGACACTTATTAGCTGTGTAGCCCTAGGTAAATCCTGTAACCCTGTTGACCTCAGTTTTCTTATCTGTAAAATGATCTAGAGAAGGGAATGGCAATCCACTCCAGGTTCTTTGCCAAGAAAACCCCAAATTGAGTCAAGACGAGTCAGACATGGCTGAACAAGAACAAGCCTCTAATTCACGTCAAAGGTGTAATAAAAAGCATGCATTCAGTGTAGCTTCTCAGGTCCTGCCCAGCTTCAGATCTATGAGCTTAACACAGACATCAACCATACCAATCAGTCCATATCAAGGGGGGAATCCTCTGGGGAGCTGAAAATCTTTTTCTTACTTGCTTCCCAGGATGAGGCAACCAGAAAGTTTAGCTACTCCTCACTGGGAACTGAAAAGGGGGGGGGTTCATTTGTACATTTCTAGAATGTGAAATTAGATTTTTGATTAATGAAATAGTGGAAATCTGGAGCCCCTAGGGAGCTCTCAATGAGAAGCTTCTGGTGACTTAGAGAGCCTACATTTGGAAATCTGGATTTGAATTCAAAGCACCTGGGTTTCAATGCTAGGTCTGCTGTTTACAAATGTGTGACCTTGAGCAAGTCACTTTCCCTCTGTCTGCTTTGGTTTCCTCATTTGTCAAATGAGGGGGTTGGACTGAATGTACTCTAAAGTTCCTTCCAGCTCTGGGTCTGTGATGCTATTGCTCTCTTCCTATTATAAATCTGGCTAGTTGCTGTCCTTTGTACTCGAAAAGGACCAATGTCATCACTGGTGATGTCTTTTGACTGGAGCCTAAATTGGATTGAAGTGTGGCAGAGTTGTACAAAGTCATCAGCTTCATTCTCTCTTCTAGAGTTAGTGAAGTCCAATGGTAAGACAAAAGTCAAGATGCTCCAAGTTGTAAATCTATAAACCAAATGAAGAACTTGGCCACTACAAGGGCACTTGAAACTCCTCTGAGAGATTCTTTAGGCACTGGCCACAGAGAGTTTCAAGTCCTCTGCTTTGTATCAGTCTTCTCCCTACATCTCTGTCCCATCATACCAAGAAAAAGCTCTGGTGGGCTTCCCAAGGGAAGGGGCAACTACCACAATTCCTTCCAAAGTAAATCCTTATAAGGCTACCTTGTGTCTATTTTGTATGTGTCTTATGCATCCATATATATGCACATACATGTGTATTGAGAGAGAGACAGAGACAGTCAGAGACAGAGATAAAGAGGGGGTGTCTCCTTCAATAGAGTATAAGCTCTTGAAGGACAGAGACTTTCAATTTAGTCTGTATTCCAAGCACCAAGGACAGTGCTTAGCACATTTGTTCAGTTGTGTCAGACTCTGTGACTCCATGGGTTATAGCACACCAATATTGTCCGTCGAGTTTTCTCGACAAAGATACTAGAGTGATTTGCCATTTCCTTCTCCAGTGGATAAAGGCAAACAGAAGTCAAGTGACTCATCCATGGTCACAAAGTAAGTGACAGGCCAGATTTTGTCGCAGATCTTCCTGACTCCAGGCTCAAAGCTCTTTCCGCTGAGCCACTTGGCACCCAGTAGGTGCTTAATCAATAATAATTAATTGATGACAGGGAAGCAATTGGACTGCTTCCATGATGTGACCATCTTTTATCCTATTTCCTTGAAAATTTGAGCCAGTCATAGCTGCTTAAACTTCTAGCTTATTGCTACAGTGGATAGAGTCCTGGTCCTGGAGTAAGAAGAAGTGAATTTAAATATGGCCGTACATATTTACTAATTGTTTGGCTCTAGGCAAGTCGTTTAACCGGTGTTTGCCTCAGTTTCCTTATTTGATAATAATAGTCCCTACCTCACTGGGTTGCTGTGAGGATCAAATGAGGTGATATTTGTAAAGCACTCAGTCCAGTGCTTGGCACAGAGTAGATTCTTAATAAATGTTTGTTTCTTTCCTTCCTTCGTCAGGTGTGGTCTGTCTAGGTGGCTATATGGTCAGAACCTGGGCAGAGTTTGAGTGCTTTGGATTTGGAACTGTGCATTATGGAAACTGAAGGGAATTTTCCTAATATTGAAATTATTCCTTAAAGCAATCATAGGATCATAGGCCATCAGAATCCAAAGGATTCTACTTTACAGATGAAAAAAACCAAACCCAAGACTGAAGGAATTATGTGACTTGGCCAAGATCATACATCTAGTAGTTGGAAGAGGTGGACTTGATCCCAAGTCTCCTAAGTCCTAGAACAAGACTCTGTTAGAGCATGAATCTCAAAGATCTTCTAGCAGTTCCAAGTTAATGGCCTTTTGTCCTACTGGAGTCTGGTAGGATGCCAAAGCCTCAAAAGTTCACTAGTTGGGCAAAGGTTGAAAAACTCTCCCTGTGGCATTAGATCTCCCTAATAGCCTGCCTAGTGACCAGTCAGCCCAGCATCTCCTTCCCACATCAAGGAACAAAATGAGGGTTTACAAAACTATATCTGAATAGGAGGTTGTAGAAAAATCAAATGCTGAGAATTCTGGTCCAGGCACAGCCCGGATTACATCTTGTCCTCTCACCACTTTGTCAGAGGCAATTTATAAAGGACTCGGCCCTGGCCTTGACATCAGGAAAAGCCTGATTTAGATCCTATCTCATGCACTTATTATGAGACCCAGGATTGATCAATAATCTCTCTGAATCTCAGTTTCCTCATCTGTAAATTGAGGGTAATAATACCACCTTCCTCACAGGGTTGTTCTGAGAATGAAGTGAAATAAAATATAAAAAGTGCTCTATTAAATTTTAAAGCCTCCATCAAATAGGAGCTAACATTATTCCTCAGGCTGGTACCTCCTTGAGGATAGGGATCATATCTCCCTCCATCAAATGGGAAACTTCCTCTCAGTGAAGTAGAGAGGAAAGGGGGGAAGGGAACAAGCACTTAGGAAGCACCTACTCTACAATATGCTAAGCATTATTGACTAACTATTTTACAAATATTATCTCATTCAATCTTCACAGCAACCCTAATAAGTAGGTGTTATTATTATTCCCATTTTGTAGTTGAGGAAACTGAAGCAAAGAGAGCAACTTCCCTAGAGTACACAGCTGGTAAGTGTCTGAGGCTGGATTTGAACTCAGGCATTCCTGACTCCAGGTCCAGAACTCTATCCACTATATCGCCCAGCTGTTTCTAGAGGTCTCTGAACATGGGGATGCTCCAATTGTATAGTTTCTGCCCAAGAAGTACCCTTCTCATTTTCTCTACTCCCACTCCTAACTCTATTGTGTTCTTAGTTGGAGAGATCTGATCTAGGGACCTAGCAAGGGATGAAGCCCAAGGTTAGGAGAGGGGAGGGATGCCAGAGTGGCAGGTTGGTGGGCCTGCACTTTGTAAGGCCTGGCTACTGAGCTGTAATAGGAGGAGGTTGCTAGCCTTAACCCCTAGGCAAGTTAGGTAAGTTTTTACCTTAAAAGGTATTGAGACTTTTTGTCTTGGCTGACTCAGGAGACTTGGGGGGGGGGCGGAGTTTCAGGCTATTGATGCCATTTCCTTATCATTTGAGCACAACAAGAAGTGCGCTGATAATTGACTGATAGACCATGATAAGTAAGTGAGGAAAGGAATCTTTGCTCATCTGGTTCAACTTGAAGCATCTTTCCTCAGTGCTCATCCCTATTGAATATCCTTCTACTATGGCTAAATAAATCCCTTGTTAGCCATTGAATGACTTACTGGAGTCCCATTTTGTCCCAATACTAAGCCTAAATTATCAGGAAATTGACTTGAGTCAGGCCCGACCCAGTTTATAAGTCCATTCATTCCATGATGACCTAGCCAAGACCAAAAGTTCTAGTTATGGGGCTGCTGGTGGCTCAGGGGATTGAGAAACAGGCATGTAATTGAGTGGACCTGAGTTCAAATCTGGTCTGAGATGCTTTCTAGCTATGTAACCCTGGGCAAATCATTTAACCCCCATTACCTAGCCCTTAATACACTTCTGCCATAAATCCATACACAGTATTGAGTCTAAGACAGAAGATAAGGGTTTTAAAGAAAAGAAGTCTTAGCCAGTAACTGGACAGCTGAGGCCAGAGAAATCACATACCCTCTTGAATTCCAGTTTTAGACTGACTCAGAGTTACACACTCCAGGCTAAGCGGAGATATAGGGTCTAGCATTTCTATATCAATGAGCGAATCAATCAACAAGCATTTATTTAGTTTTGTTTTTGTTGTTCAGGAGTTTCCTGTCATGTACAACTCTTTAAGACCAGATTTGGTTGTTTTCTTGGTAAAGAAATTGGAGTGTTTTCTAGCTCATTTTATAAATGAGGAAACTGAGGCCAACAGGGTAAAGTGACTTGCCCAGGGTCACACAGCTAGTGTGATTTGATGAATCTTCTAACTCCAGGGCTGGCTATCTATCCACTGAGCCTACTAGCAGCCACTTCAGGGGTTCATTACTATGTACCAAGTCTTGTGCTAAGCCCTGAAGACATAGGCACATAGGTAAAGCATTCTACCAGGGTAATACAATATGTTCAAAGAGAAGTAAATACAGTGCATAAACATAAATGCTTGATCATCTTTGGTAACTGTCCCTGCTGGATTAATGAGTGAAAGTTCCCATGGAATTTTTATTGTTTATACTCCTTTGCCAGGCTCAGGTAGATACTAAACTAAATATTTCCTCGAGAGAATTCTTGGGTTAGACACCTAGATCTGGAAGTGACTTCTAGAGTTTAGGAGAACAGTAGTTCTACCAAAATTGGCAGATGTGTCATTATATTTTGTTTCCTTAATATTATACACTATTCATTTGCTTATTAATTTTAATATCCCAACCCCAAAGCCTATATGTAGTGAGAAGAGGGGCATTGGAGGGGGAGAGGGTAAAAACCACAATTATTATTTAAAATACAAAACCCTTACCTCCTGCCTTAGAATCAATGCTAAGTATTAGTTCCAAGGCAAGAATGGTAATGTTGGTTAAGGAATACTATTGTGCACAAAGGAATAATGAACTGGAGGGATTCCATGTGAACTGGAATAACCTCCAGAAACTGATACAGGGTGAAAGGAGCAGAACCAGGAGAACCTTATACACAGAGACTGATACACTGTGGCAAATCGAACATAATGGACTTCTCTACTAGCAGCAATGATCCAGGACAATTCTGAAGGACTTACGAGAAAGATGCTATCTACATCCAGAGGAAGAACTGTGGGAGCGGAAACACAGAAGACAAACAACTGCTTGATCACATGGTTCGATGGGGACATGATTGGGGATGTAGACTCTAAGTGATCACCCCAGTGCAAATATTAGTGGTATAGAAATGGGTCTTGATCAAGGAGACATGTAAAACCCAGTGGATTTGCTCATTGGCTATGGGAGGGGGTGGGAAAGGGGAGGGAAAGAACATGAATCATGGAACAATGGGAAAATATTCTAAATTAATTAAATAAATTAAAAAAAAAAAGAAGAGTGATAAGGGCTAGGGGTTAAGTGACTTGTCTTATCCCAGAAGCAATAAGGAGTTACTGCTTTTCAGAAAGGAAATGTGCTTAAGAAAGGGCAGTCCAATGAATCCAGTGGTAATGAAGAGACCTCAGTAGTACGGAATGGGCAATAACCTTCATGCACAGCCTCAGCAAAACAGTCCATATGGGGGGGGGGTCATATGGTCCTCTTGGGCCACAGCGTTATCCAATAGGAATCCAGGTGACGGACCCCAGCCCCCATGGGAGGAATGCAATATCCACAGCAACAGATGCTGCCTTAGTATGGTCCACAAGGTGTTAGTGGTTACTGCCAACAGGGCCAACAAGCATATTACAACCAGCAACCACAGCCTCAGCACCTACAACCCAAGGCACAATATTTGTCAACACAGTCCCACCAGAGGTACCGAGTACAGCAGGACATGTCTCAAGAAGGCTATGGAACTAGACCTCAACCTCCTATGGCACCAGGAAAGCCTAAAACAACAAGAAAAACCATCCAGTTTACCAGTAAGACATTAATCTGTCTGTTCTGGAAATGCAATTAATATTCTGAAAAAAGGAGCCACTGTTTATCGCGTCTATGTTAATTTGAACAGGAAAAATATCCTTGAACTAATGGTTTTTTGTGGAGGTTTTACAGAGTATTTCTTTTCAAAAGGCATGTTCCTAGAAGGCAGATGCTGTAAGGAATCTACATTAATTCTAGATGATAGTCTTTCCTTTATAAAGGAAGCCTCCTTGGTAAATATTTCAGTTGTTGGCTTTTCTGTCATTAGCCATAATCAGTAGAAAAAAATATATATTTTTTTATACTTTTTTTTTTGCTAATTGTAACACTTTAAGTTTCTCTTGTAGCTTTTTAGTCTCTGGGTACCTACATACAAACACAAATGCACACCCACACATTCTTGGGATTGCCCCCCACTGTCGCCTCCCCCCACTCCCTGAAAAAAAACTTTGTGACTAAATGATGAAATAAAACATTAAGATATTCTATAGCAGTTTGAGTTCTCTTTACCTTTTTAGCAGTGGGAGAATGGTTCATTTTGCCTTGAGTTTCCTTATCCTGTTTCCTTTACTCTGATATAAGTATTTTTCTTTTTTCTTTTTTACCAGTTTTTACCATTAAAAATGAAAAATGTATAAAATGCAACTCGTATGCTCTCACATAGCATACATATACCAAGCTCATTATCTCAATTATGTTTTATCCCTTTGAAGTGCTTAAATTAATAACATTTCTTTTAGTTCCAAAAAATAAAAGTTGGTCCTAGAACCACATTTTTTCCTTTTTTATTTAGAATATTTTTCCATGGTTACATGATTCATGATCCTCCCCCCCCTCTCTTTTTCCTCCCCCCACCCCCAAAGTCAATGAGCAGTTCCACTGGGTTATACATCCTATTTCTGTTCAAATCCTATTTCTGTGTTATTCACATCTACAGTAGAGTGATCCTTTAACACCAAAGCCCCAATCGCATCCCCATCACATTACGTGACCAATCACATATTTCTAATGCATCTGAGAACCACAATTATTTTGAAATATCCTGATAGACTAATCCTTAAATCACTTGGTAAACTAGAATTAGAACTTTCTCTGTTGAAGGAGAAACATGATATCGCATACTATGCAAGGACATGCTGAAGAGATTGGTCTCATCCACTGTAGTAATGACTACTTGTTCTCCTTGAATGAGACTCCTCAGCCCTGTCTAAAAAGACTTCTTTTCCAATTATAAATGTATTTGGCTATTTCTCGTGTTTTGACATTGAACAGGGAATGTTTTCTTATAATGAATCCTGCCTGTTTCATTCCAAGTACTCCCCCCCCCTTTTCTCGTTTGGCTGACCCCCCTCTTTTTCAAAGGCTCCCCTTCCTGAGAAATGCTTTACTTATCTCCCCGTAGTTGTCAAAGAAGGATGTTGCTTTGCTGGGTATTCTAACCAGGAACTGCATAAGGATCTTAAAGATTATGAAAAGGAAATCTGGGGGCAGCTGGGTGGCTCAGTGGCTAGAGAGCCAAGCCTGGAGATTGGAGGTCCTGGGTTCAAATCTGACCTCAGACACTTTCTACCTGTGTGACCCTGGGCAAGTCATTTAACCCCAGTTGTCTAGTCCTTATCACTCTTCTGCCTTAGAACCAATACTTAGTATCGATTCTAAGACAGAAGATATAAGGTTTTTAAAAAGCAATAAAAAACACAACAAATCTCTACCCCAAGGAGTTAAAGCTGCTGTAGCTTTTTGATAGATTTCTTTGCTTTTGAGAACTTTGACCCCGAGCCATCAGGAGTATATACGGATGGATATGTCTTTCTCACTCAAGAGGTTGCTCTCTTCTTGGTCAAGGGAATTACCCAATAGCAGCATCTAAGCATATTTCTTTCTGTGGAGAGCCAACTGCATTACAACAAGGACACAGGACTAAGGCTCATGAAAATAAAGCAAATCAGGAAGCAGGAAGAGTTCAGCACTGAATGGTGACTCAGGAGTTGATTTCTGATTGGATAAACCCCCAAATCTGCACCCCCCAAATTTGATTGGCACTGCTCTATAAAGAGGTGGGATTGAAGGATAGAAAGTCCCTGACTCTTAGAGAAATGGAGAAAAGTTGGCGCTTTCGCAGCATTTCCATCTAGTAGTCCATCTGAGTCTCTGCTTCCATTTTCTGTAAGAAATGTAAGATTATGATCTAAAGTTGAAAGAGATAATCAATGACACATGTAAAACCCAGAGGAATTGTGCATTGGCTATGGGAGGGGGTTAAGGGAGGGGAGGGAGGGAAAGAACATGAATCTTGTAACCATGGAAAAATATTCTGAATTAACTAATAAAATAAAATTTTCCAAAAAAAAAAGTTGAACGAGACCTTGGAGACTACCTTGTCAAGCTCACTCATTTGATAAATGGGGAAATTGAGGCTCGAGGAGCTTTATTGTTTTGCCCTAGGACAAATTTGTAGTAAATGTCAGAGTGACTTCAGAGCCAATGTTCTTGCCCTGTAACAAACTCTATGATCTTATGATCTCTGAATATTTGGTTTTGAAAATATCCTCTGAAGAAAAGCAATCTTCCACAGGGATGTCTCACTATTAGACTGGGGCTCTGGAGAGCTTTAGAGAGCTCTTATAGAACTTATATTTGTTGTTGTTCAGTCATTTTTCAGTCATGTCTGACTCTTTGTGACCCCATTTGGAGTTTTCTTGGCAAATATTCTAGAATGATTTGCCATCTCCTTCCCAGCTCATTTTACAGACAGGGAAACTGAGGCAAACAGGGTGAAGTGACTTGGTCAGGGTCACAGAGCTAGTCTGAGGCTAGATTTGAATTCATGAAGATTAGTCTTCCTGATTCCAGGACCAATGCTCTATCGACTTCACCACCTGACTGCTGGGAGTTATTTTTCGCCTTCCTTAGTATCCCCAGTGCTTACTAAAGTATCTAGCACATTCGTTGCTCAGCCATTGCTCAGTTGTTGCTCAGTTGTTGCTCAGTCAATACACAGATTTTCTTGTCAAAGATACCTTAGTTGTTTGCCATTTCCTTCTCCAGCTCATTTAACAGATAAAGAAAACGGAGACAAGCAGGCTAAGTGATTTATCCAGGGTCCTACAGCTAGTATCTGAGGCCAGATTGGAGCTCATGAAGATGAGTCTTCCTGACTCCAGGTTCAGTGCTCTATAGAACTTATAGAAATAAGTCTTGGAATTGAATACGGTTCTAAGGCTTCCAAAGATAAATCGTCTCATCTGACCTTAAGGATGAACCAAGCACCTCTCAGGCCACTAAGATGAGTTTTTGTAACAAAGAACCGAGCACTGGCCAGGTGCTAGGGAGGCCAACGGCTCCATCTTTTCAGAGCAAACTGTTCAATGTATAAAGATTCCACAAACCTGCTCCCCAGGGCACATACTGTGTCTGACCTCTTGTCCTGCTTAGCTCTCTCTTAAATGAAGATCATTATAAGTTGGAGGTGCAAAAATCCCTATAAAATGACTTCTAAAAAGTCTGTGAGAGGAGAACCAACATAAAATTATAGGTTGGAGGTGGGAGGAGAGATTTGGAAGATCAAAGGAATCATGGGCTGCAATCTGAATTTGAAGTCAGAGGCTCCTCTACGTGCTACATGTATGACCTTGGATAAGTAATTTTAACCCCTTGACTTCAGTTTTCTCATTTTTCTAAGTAAGAGAGATTAGAGGAGGGGCAGCTGGATGGCTCAGTGGATTGAGAGCCAGACCTAAAGGCAGGAGGTCCTGGGTTCAAATCTGAGCTCAGACATTTTCTAGCTGTGTGACCCTGGACAAGTCACTGAACCCCCATTGCCTAGCCCTTACCACACTTCTGCCTTAGAACCAATACACAATATTGACTCCAAGATGGAAGGTAAGGGTTTAAAAAAAAACACAAAAACAACTTTCCCAGCTTACGAAATTCACTATTACTTTGGTAATATGGATTTTTTAAACATAGACTTTGCTAATACAAGACAATTCCGAGGGACTTATGAGAAAAAAACGCTAGCCACACTGAGGAAGAACTGTGGGAGTAGAAATACAGAAGAAAAACAAATGACTTATCATTTGTTTGTATGGATACATGATTTGGGGTTTTGGTTTTAAAAGATTGCTCTATTGCAAAAAAGAATAATATGGAAATCGATATAAGTGGTAACATTTGTATGACCCAGTGGATGTGCTTATTGGGTTCGGAAAGGGGGAGGGAAGAGGAGGGGAAAATAAAATAATTTTTTTAAACATGGAAAAATATTTTTAAAATTAACAAAAAAAATGAAAATTCACTATTACCATTGAAGAAACCACCATCTTGCCAGTCATCCAGGCTCACAATATGGGCGTATCCTCTTTGACTGGTGTATCCCACTCTTTTGCCCCACTCGCTGTCTTTGGTGCCTGTTTTGGATTGTGGAGGAGTCGATTGACCAGTTTAGATTGTCTTGAGCTGTTGATTGATTAATTAATTTAAAATTCACAAAGTTACCTTAAAATCAAGAAATACTGCCTTTCTGTTTCAATTTTGATCATTACAGACTTTTCACTCAGACTCATTCCACACACAAACACGTTTTTGTTTGTTTGTTGAATGGAGAGAAGGGTAGGAATGGAAGAGATGTCTTGAAGATAGAAATGATGAGATTTGGCAATGGATGGGAAATGTGGAATGAGTGTGAGGAAGAGTCAAGGATGCTACTCTGCTCATGACGTGGACTTATCTGGCCCCTTCTTTCCTTTCCAGTCTGCTTACATTCCTTACACTCCACACACTAATTGCAGGTCCCCAAACACCACACAACACTGCCTCCCAAACCCATGGCTTTTATTGGCTCCTTTGTGACTTAGGATGCTCTTTTCTTCTTCTTGTTCAGTCATGTCCAATTCTTTGAGACCCCTTAGATTATATTGTCCATGGGGCTTTTGTGGTGAAGGTACTTGAGTGTTGGCCATTTCCTTTTCCAGTGGATTAAGGCAAGGGGAGGTTAAGTGACTTCCCCAGGACCACTCAACTAGTCTATATCTAAGGTTGAATTTAAACTTAGGTCTTCCTGAGTCACCTAGCTGCCTCTTTTAGAAGGCTAAAAGGTAAAGGGGTAGAGCATTGTAGAAATGGAAAAGTGAGGGCTAGAATGCTCTACCTCTTATGCTTTCATCCCCCCAACTTCCTTCTAGACTCAGATCAATCCCTCTTCCATAGGAGTCCTTTCCTGTTTCCCTCCTCCATCCTGATGGGTGCTTCTCTTTTCAGTGTACTGTGTGTACCTTGTTATTGACATGTTCTCCCCCCGTTGGAATATGAATTTCTTGAGAGAATTTCTTGTTTGCATCCTCAACAAAGAAAGATCCAAATACAGCCCCTTCTCTCAAGAAATTCATATTCCAATGGAGGGAGAACATGTCAATAACAAGGTACACACAGGGTTTTTAAAGTGTAGTCACTTAATAGATGCTTTTAAAATAAAAAAAAAAGAAAAGAAAAAAGATGGAGGTTAGCTGGGTGGCTCAGTAGATTGAGATCCAGGCCTAGAGACAGGAGATCCTGGGTTCAAATCTGGCCTCAGATACTTCCTATTTGTGTGACCCTGTGCAAGTCACTGAACCTCCATTGCTTAGCCCTTACCATTCTTCTGCCTCAGAACCAATACATAGTATTGATTCTAAGGTGGAAAGTAAGGGTTTAAAAAATAAATTAAATTAAAAAAATTTAAACCCTTACCTTCTGTCTTAGAAGAGATACTATATATCAATTTCAAGGTAGAAGAGTGTGAATGGGTGAGGCAATGGGGGTTAAGTGACTTGCCCAAGGTCACACAGCTAGAAATTGTCTGAGGTAATATTTGAACCCAGGACTTCCCTTCTTCATGCCTCGCTTTCTATCCACTGAGCTACCCAGCTGTCATAATACATACTTATTGACTAATTGACTGGAGGTATCAGCTGCTGCCTCAGCCAGGACTTGGATGGAGTTCAGTGCTGTCTTCTTGTTCTTTTCTGCCTCTCTTTCTCCCATTTCTTATCATGCTGTCTCCAACTAAGCCACAAAACTTTCCCTTAAATGCACCAAAGAAAGGCGTGTTGCTCTCAGCACTGAATGGCTGGTCCAATTATTCTGTAAAGCTCTAGTTAGGTCCCAGGACACTACAATAGCTTATGGATAGTGAGGCGAAGAACTACCCAGGCAGCTTGTATGGAGGATAACATGCAAGGGAGTAGACGAGAAGCCGGGAAGGTGATACATAAGATAATCTATACTCTAGGCCCTGTGAGGGAAGAGACTAGTCATTGCACCACTCCCAGCGCCTAGTCCTGGGCTCTGCACACTGGGCACACTTCCCAAAGGTGGGTTAAATGTTCCTAATGTTGTTGAATCATTGCAATCATACCTGACTCTTTGTGATCCCATTTGGGGTTTTCTCAGCAGAGATACTGGAATGGTTTCACATTTCCTTCTCCAAAATGTTCCTTAAGCTTTATCCTCTTCTGAAGCCCAGTACTGAGGATTTATGTGGTAGATATGACCCATGTTTCCTTTCTTTGTTCTTTTTTAAAAAGCAATGGGAATTAAGTGACTTGTCCAGGGCCATACAGCTAGGATGTATCTGAGGGTAGATTTGAATCCAGGACCTCCCATCTCTAGACCTGGTTCTCAATCCACTGAGCCACTTGGCTATCCAAACCCTCCCTGTAGCCTCTACCCCATGCTTCTTTTCATTGACTCCTGCCAAGACTGTGTGGTATCTTCTCAACCAAATGAAGGAAATGCATGCCAATGTTTCTAAGATTCCCCAAGTCCCTCGCTTTCCATAAGAGTGATGCATTTCTCCCTCTGTAAGTGGAAATATTTTAAGTGATTTTTGACATCCCAAATGTCAGTTTGGGCTGCTCCTGGGACATGAAACAAATTCACCCTGAGACAGGGTAGAGCAGCAATCATTGCCTAGAATTACCAGAATCACAAACCTGGGAGGGCTCTTAGAACAGAGTCAGAGCTGGGAAAGGCTGTCTTCTGAGCTGATTGCTGGGGACATCATTTCCCCAAATCAATCGCCCAAGCCAGCAAGTATTTATAAAGCCATTACTGTGTGCCAAGCCCTGCGCTCAGTGTTGGGGATAGAAGATGGCATCACCTGCAAGGAATAGCAAGTAGGCTGGTGCAGCTGGAATGAGGACCTGTAAGAAAGTCAAGGGAAAGCAGATTGGAAATGGAGGAAGGAGACCATGTCCCCTGAGACCAGGTGATCCAGGCCACTTCAGTGGGGCCTCAGTGACAGAACTAAGATACCAAGCTATTTTTCTCCATAAAATATTCAAATGAAATCACCTATTTCCCCAAAATATATTTATTCTGTGTGACAGTTTTTTTGGTATAAGAATAGGCTTCTTTTCTTCTGTATTACTCCAGAGTTTATCTAACTCTACTTTTATGTGGAATAACCCATACCCTCAGTCTGGTATTTATTAAATTAAATGGAATTTTCTGGATCTTCAGCTTTCATTTGCCTCAAAGAACTTCTTTATAATCTGTCTACGGGGCTTTTGATTTAACTTAGGTTGTTAGCTTCTCTCTGCTTCTCAGCCCCCCCCCTCTCTCTCCCTCCCTCCCTCTCTGTCTCTCTCTTTCTCTCTGTCTCTGTCTCTGTCTCTGTCTCTGTCTCTGTCTCTCTCTCTCTCTCTCTCTCTCTCTCTCTCTCTCTCCCTCCCTCCCTCTCTCTCTCTCTCTCTGTCTCTGTCTCTGTCTCTCTCTCTCCCTCTCTCTCTGTCTCTCTGTCTCTCTGTCTCTCTCTCTCTGTCTCTCTGTCTCTCTCTGTCTCTCTCTCTTTCCCTCCCTCCCTCCCTCTCTCTCTCTCTCTCTCTCTCTCTCTCTCTGAGTGTTCTGAAGCTCTCTCAGAGGGGAGAGAAGCTTCAAGGTAGGAAGATAGAAACAGAATAGAAATTTTAGATACCACGAGGGGGATGACGGAGTCAAATTAGAGATATGAGGTGGCCAGAATGAGTCTTTATTAATTATCAATGAGCCACAGCTAAGCTCTGATCAAAGGACCCTTCCGAAGGCTTTTACCAGTCCAGAGATCCATATTTAATACCACACAGGTCAGAGAGGTGAATAGAGAAAGATTAAAGATGGAGCTTGGCCAGAGGCCAAGCTCCTGCAAGGACAGCCTTCAGCTAGCCTGAAAGAGGAGAGAGAGAAGGCGGAGCTTGCTGGGTTACAAATACCCTTTGCTACGCAGTACATAGGGATGATCCTCATTGGTTAATGACAAGGCATAGGTGTGGTTTCTCTTAACCAGGCGAGAACAAAGAAACTTGTTTTCCCGCCTAACCTGGGGGAAGCTGGGGTCAAGGGTCAGAGGCCTTCCCAGCCATGAGCAATACTGAGCATGCTCAAGACTGAGCATGCTCTCTTTTAAGGCAATCTGCACATACCAACTGTTTCCCCTTGCCCATAGCTAGGGGTGGACTGCTACATATTCAATATTAATTTAAATCCTACAAAGCCACATTTGGACCCAAGTCTTCCTGACACCAGGCTCTGCCCACAGTGCCATCTCACTGCCTCTTTTTAATCGACTTTCCATGTTTAGTTGGTAGGACTTCAACCAAGAGAATAAAAATATGATCTTTAATAGTATATGAACAGTTAAAATAATTACATTACAATTGAGAACAAAAATACATGTTTCTTCAAAAACTGCCCAGTATGATTTTTAGAAATAGCCAGTCGTCAAATTTAGTTTGTCAATGTATCACTAGCCAGTGGTGATGCCAGGCAGGCCTGAGATGGGATTCCATGTCTGCCATCCCAGTACCCGCCTTGAAAAGTTCAAGAGGCTTATGTCCATGTTGGTAAAAGGGTGATGCATCATTTAGTTACAGCAAATCTTGAAGATGACCCACTAAGTCATACTGAGACTGTCCCTGGATAAGGTGACACTGGTACTAATTGATATTTATATGCATCTTTGAAGGATCTCAAAGCATTAATGAACATTTTCCTCCTCAATGGATCTGCACAATAGGTAAATTCCTTGAGATTACATTAGTTTTCTTGGCTGTCCTATCACTGTTGATACCTATTGAGCTTGAGATCTACTGGGTCCTCTAGATCTTCTTCTGATAAACTAGTATCTGTCCCCACCTCCCACATTCAGTCCCAATTCTGTCAATATAAATAAGCTGAACGAATTGAGATGATTCATCGTGACTTATTAAGCCTTAACTCCAAAGCAAGGATGTTGGTCAAGATGATCAAGAAGAATCTTTCTATCTATAAATTATATGACTATCGCATGGTTTTTGCTTAATTGGTTTTCTTTGTCACAAGGAAGAGTTATTCCTTAAAGGGGATGGAGGTGGGGTTGGAGATGACTGTGATGCCAAGATAAAGGCCACTAATAAAGCATTTATAATAGAGAACTGAGTAGAGAAGAATGCAGATGGAAGACAGAAAAAAGGACAGACAACCAATGAAGAAAGAGCAACATGAGAGGAGGCACAATTGAAAGCTGGTCAATAACCTTCCTAGCTTTTTGTGGCTGTTCTACCGACTGTCCCTTGTTACAGAATAACTTTACTAAAATAATTTCCTTCCCTAGTAAACCTAGGAAAAACTAAGTTTGGTTTTCACATCCTCTTTGGAAGGTGGGAATCACATCTCATGAATAAGAAAATGCCACTGAGGCCTCTAATCTCCAAAGAACCTTCCATTCTTCCCAACAGCCATGGGTGGTGTTTTGGGATAGAGTTTTGGTCTTGAACCACAAGAGGATATGTGATTTTGTGGAACCTGAGGGTGCTCCAGGAAAAGATGTCAAGCAAGGAGGGGTGAGTATAGTCAAGAATGGGGCCAGGGTTAGGGTTGAAAATGGGCACAACACAAGGAAATGGCTATCTGGCATTTAAAGCCTTCAATGCCTGGCCCCCTCAACTTTTCCAGTCTCATTACACATTATTCCACTCCAAGGACTCTGATCCAGTGACCCTCGTGGCTTTCCTGTTCCTCCCACAATCCACTCCATCTCTGAATTCTTTGCATCCATCTGCACTGGCTATACTCCATAGCTAGAATGTCCCCCCCTCCTTCTTCTGCCTCCTGGCTTCCTGGAAGCCCCAGCTGAAATCTCATCCCCTCCAAGAAGCCTTTCCCAATCCCCCTTAATGCTCACTAGTCTTCCCTTTTGTGATCATCACCATTTTATAGATCTAGTCTGTACAGAGTTGTTTATGTGATGGTTCCCCCATTAGACAGTGAATTTCTTAAGATCAGGAACTGTCTTTTGCCTTTTATTTTCATCCCTAATGCCTGACACAGTGCCTGGCACACAGTAAGCCCTTAATAAGTGTTTATTCCCTTCCTGACTTTGATTTGGAGGGAGGGACAATCTTCTGGTGGGAATGACACAGAATCACCCTTCATTTCCTTGATTCTACAAATTGATTTTATAGATGAGGGGAGAGTTTGACTGAATTCATCCAGGCCCTTCTTGGATTTCCTCTTCCCATCCCCAAGCTATTAGTTGGTATTGCTGGTCCTTGGCTACTTTCCCTGGCTGTGATCAGGGGCTCATTGCTCGTCCCCTCGAAATTTTAGATTTTGGAATCCAACCCATTAGCTCAAGTCATTAACTGGCTTCTGTGGCTTATTTTTTTTAATGGGTTTTGTAAAGGTTTACTTCTTGCCTCCAATGAGAAATATAACAATAATAATTTCTTTTAGGGGGCCCAGACTTGTGATTTCATCATTACTGTGAGCTCCTGGGAAATAACTTTCTCTTCCAGTCAGATCACCACCAAGCCAAGATTGGTAGACTGGCCTGGGGCACTAAAAAGCTATGGCCCTGGTCGAGACTAGCACCTAGGTCTTCTAGATTCTGAAGCAAGTTCTCTGCTACTGAGCATCACGACAACAAGAATAATCTCAAACATTTGTAAAAGTGCCTTCTGGTTTGCAAAGCACTTGACACATTTGACCCTCACAACAACCCTGTGAGGTAGGTGCTGTGATCATCCCCATTTGACAGATGAGGAAATTGACACTTGGGGAAACCGACGACTTGCCTTGGGTCATGTGGTTAGTAAGTGTCTGAGGCAGGATTCAAACTCAGGTCTTCAGGATACCGAGTCACAGTGTTCTAGTCAGTCTGGCTCTGGGCTTGAACCCCAAGCTGTCACTTCAGTGGTGGGTACTTCAATCCCATCCCACCACGGCCAATACCCCAGCAAGGTCAATGAGAAATGAATGGATGCAGTCATTCTGGTCAAAGGGTACAGACGGGTCCTCTAATTTCTTGGATGGGGCTCCTCAGCCCCAGTCAGGAAGCTTGCTTTGAAATCTGTTCTCCTTCAGACCCAATCCAGGGACTGGCTTTTCTCAGAGGCTGGACCCCAACGGGATGGTTCCCTCTGGGTTTCCTGGGGCTTCTCTCTTTCTGTAGTCTTCTATGCCCTGAGAAGAAAGGCCCCCAGCCAGGCCAGCAGGGGAGGAGACCTCAAGGTCTAGAGGAAGGGGGAAGGTCATGGCCGACCTCGCACCGATGGCAGACCACACTTTCCAGGAGCCACCCTTTCCCCTTCTTTTCTCTAAGATGGGTGCCTGGCTCGGGTCCCTGGGCACAAAGCGCTGGGCTTTCACAGCTCAGTCATCCTCTTCTTCATCTTCATCATCTGTGTCTTTGTTGGGGGCACACCTCTGGAAGCACTGGACCACCGTGGCCAGGAAAAAGCTGGAGATGATGGCGGCGATGGACACAGCCACCCCCGAGAAGATGATAATGAAGAGGTCTGTCAGCGAGAGGCTGAACTTGCACTCGCTGAAACTGGCTTCGGATAGCTCATGTAGGAAAATTCTTCTGTTTTCCATGGGCAGGGAACACTGGATTTCATTGAGGCCTTAAAAAAAAAGCAGACAGAGAAGAGAGTTTAGAAGGCACTGGTTATTTAAATGCAGAATTTAGAATGAAAAAGGATTTTAGAGGTTATTCATAAAACAGTGCTGGGGGCAGCTGGGTAGCTCAATGGATAAAGAGCCAGGCCTGGAGATGGAAAGTCCTGGGTTCAAATCTAGCCTCAGACATGTCCCAGCTGCATGACCTTGGGCAAGTCACTTAACCCCCATTGCCTAGCCCTTACTATTCTTTTGCCTTGGAACCAATACACAGTATTGATTCTAAGACAGAAGGTAGGAGTTAAAAAGAGACAGAGAGATAGAGAATGAGAGAGAAGAGAGGAAGAGAGAGATAGAAAGAGAGGAGAGAGAGAATGAGAGAAAGAGAGAAACAGAGACAGAGAAACAGAGACAGAGTTAGAGAAAAGAAAGAGGGAGAGAGAGGAAGAGAGAGATAGAGGGAGAGAGAATGAGAGAGGGAGAGAGAGAGAGGGAAAGAGAGAGAGAGAGGTAGAGAGAGAGAGAGAGAGAGAGAGAGAGAGAGAGAGAAGGAGAGAGAGAGAGAGAGAGAGAGAGAGAGAGAGAGAGAGAAGGAGAGAGAGAAAGAGAGAGGAAGAGAGAGAGAGAAAGAGAGAGAAGCCTAATCCTATAGGATGAAGTCAAGTCAACAACTCAAAAAGCATTTATTAAGCACTTACTGCATACCAAGTGATGCTGCTAAGCATCAAATAGGATTAATGAATAAATAAAAGAATGAGAAACACAGAGAATGGTTGGGTTGTTGGTTTTTTCCTTCCTGGATAATAGATAGGTTTACAATTCTCCACACACCTCACCAAATCTCAGTGCCGGAAGGATGCCCAGAAGCTAATTAGTCAAACCCAGGATTTCATAAGAACGCCCCCTCCCCAAAACCACAGGCAAGTGACTGTTCAGCCTAGCAAAACCACTGCTCCCCCCCCCCCCCCATCAAGTGGCCCACTTCACCAAGGAACAGCTCGAATGATTAGGAAGCATTTCCTGGCATTCGGCCTCAATCTGTCTCTCTGCAACTTCCACCCACTGCTGCTCTCCATCCTGCCTTTGGGGGCCAACTAGAACAAAGCTAATCCCTCTTCCACAAAACAGCCCTTCAAAGGCCTGGAGACAGCGATCACATCCTCCTGAGTCATCTCCTTAATCAAAGCTTGAGCTCCATATTGAGAAGCTTTACTGTAACTGCTTTTTATAATCTCCAGTTTGGGAGACGACACTGTTTTCTTTCCTTAAAGGACCAGACTTGTCCTCAGACCACTTGAAATGCTTTGAATAAACAGTGTATGTGAATTCATGTATGTATGTGTGTGTGTGTGAGAGAGAGAGACAGAGACATGGAGGGATAGAGACAGACAGAGACACAGAGAGACAGAGAGAGAGACAAGAGAGACAGAGGGAGACAGAGACACAGAGAAAGAGACAGAGTGAGAGAGAGAGACAGAGACAGACAGAGACACAGACACAGACAGAGGGAGACAGAGGGAGACAGGGACATAGAGAAAGAGACAGAGTGAGAGAGAGACACAGAGAGAGAGACAGAGACAGAGACACAGAGAGAGAGACAGAGACAGAGACACAGAGAGAGACAGAGAGACAGAGGGAGACAGAGACATAGAGAAAGAGACAGAGTGAGAGAGAGAGACAGAGACAGACAGAGACAGAGACACAGACAGAGGGAGACAGAGGGAGACAGGGACATAGAGAAAGAGACAGAGTGAGAGAGAGACACACAGAGAGAGAGACACACACACAGAGAGACAGAGACACAGAGAGAGACAGAGAGACAGAGGGAGACAGAGACACAGAGAAAGAGACAGAGTGAGAGAGAGACAGAGAGAGAAAGAGAGAAAGAGACAGAGACAGAGACACAGAGAGAGACAGAGAGACAGAGGGAGACAGAGACATAGAGAAAGAGACAGACAGAAAGAGAGAGAGAGAGAGAGAGAGAGAGAGAGAGAGAGAGAGAGAGAGAGAGAGAGAGAGAGAGAGAGAAAGAGAGAGA
This sequence comes from Monodelphis domestica, assembly GCF_027887165.1. NCBI lineage: Eukaryota > Metazoa > Chordata > Mammalia > Didelphimorphia > Didelphidae > Monodelphis > Monodelphis domestica. The sequence goes on along the minus strand of NC_077230.1, from coordinate 396,916,750 downwards.
ACGAACTGTACGGTGCGTTTTGTGGCGATGGGATTAGGGGCTGTCCAATAATGAATACCCTAAGGAGGATCAATTTCTTGAACTGAAAAGTAGGGGTAACAATTCCCCCCTACTTCATTACAATGGCCTTGCCTAGTTGTAGTCAGTTTTCAGAATAAGACGAATTCTTGACCTATTTTGAGATGCTTGAAACAAAGACTTTCTCAGGGCAGATCAGTGGCACAGTAGATAGAGAGCTAGACTTGGAATTAGGAAGATTCATCTCCCTGAGTTCAAATCTGGCCTCAGATACTTGCTAGCTGTGTGACCATAGGCAAGTACTTCACCCTGTTTGCCTCAGTTTCCTCATCTATCGAATGGGCTGGAGAAGGAAATGACAAACCAATCCAGTATCTTTGCCAAGAAAGTCCCAGAGGATCAGGTACAACTTAAAAAGGGCTCAACAAAAACATCAAAAGACCCTTTCTAAAGCTACCATTTTCCTTCTAATGCACAAGCTCAGAACAATTATTTATCTATCAAGAACCATTTTTAAAGCATTTACTATATGTTTATATACTATACATAGAGTGCTGGGCATGGAGTCAAAAAGACTCTTCTTCCTGAGTTCAAATGCAACTTCAAATATTTCCTTGCTGTGTGACCCTAGGCAAGTCACTTAACCCTGTCTGCCTCAGTTTCCTTATCTGTTAAGTGAGCTGGAGACAGAAATGGCAAACTAGTCTGATATCTTTGCCAAAAAACAAGACAAAACTCAAAAGGGATCATGAAGAATTGGACATGACTGAAATGACAGCAACAGCAGCATCTATACACTGTAGGTTATGCCCTGAAGATCCAAAGAAAAGCAAAGACAGCCTCTGCTCTCAAGGAGCTGACAATCTAAAGGGGAGACAGCATGGAAATAACTGCACATATAAGATATATACAGATTGGATGAGAGGAAATCAGAGAGGAAGACATTAGCAGCTGACAGAGACTAGGAATGGCCTCCTGCAGAAGGTAGGATTTCAGCTGAGTTCGGAAGGAGGCCAGGGAAATGGGGAGACCAAAATGAAGAGTGAGGGGATTCCAGGCATAGGGAAGTGCCAGTGAGAAAGCATGGAAAGGGGAGATCAAATACTGTAGAACTTTAGAGGTGAAATCTTAAAGCACTGAATGCCAGAACCAGCAGAGACCTTAGAGCACATTTAGTTCAATGAATGCCCCCTTGTTTGTTTTTATTTAGTCACTTCAGTCACATCCAATTTTTCATGACCTCCCTATGGGGTTTTCTTGGCAAAGATAGTTTTCCATTTTCTTTTTCGGCTCATTTGACATATGAGGAAACTGAGGGAAACTAGATTAATGTCTGAGGCTAGATTTGAACTCATGAAAGTGAGTCTTCCTCCCTCTAAATCCAGCACTTTATCCATTGCACCATCTAACTCCCCTTTGTTATAACATTAAGGAAATTGGGACTCAGAGAGGAAAAGGGTCTTGCCTCAGGTCACAGTAGCGCCTAGTGGGAGAGTCCAGATTCAAACCCAGGTCTTCTGAGTCCCAAAACACAAATTTAGTATTTCAACCCACCACATTGCTGTACCTATTTCCTGGCAGTCCCACCAACACTGAATTTTGCCATTTTTAATCATCTTGTTGATCTGATTGACTAGAGAGGTTTCCTCATAGAGAGGGAAGGGTCTTTGGATTTGAGACCAGCATTCAAATCTTGCCTGGAGCACCTTCTCTTTCCATTTTTTGTAGAGGAGGGATCTGCTTTCAGGCGATGATTTCCAATGTTGGTTTTTTTTTTCTTTATCTCTTGTGTTTTCCCATCCTTGGATTGTTTTTCTATTAGGAGTTGGATGGGAAAAAATTATCCCAAATTTTATTATCTTCTGACAGTAATGGCAATTGCTAGTATCTCTATAGAGCTTTAGATATTTTCAAATTATATCTTAATTGATCCTTATAATTGTGAGATAGTGCTATCATTATTCCCATTTTACAGAAGACAAAACTGAGGCTGAGAGCTTCTAGCGTTTTCTCCCTGTTGATTGTCTTCCATTTATCCTGTATATAGCTGGTTTCTATGTAGTTGTCTTCATGTTATCTCTCCCATTAGGCTGTGAGTGCAAGAACAGAATCTATCTCTTTGGTCCAGCGCCCAGCATACAGTAGGTGTTCAACATTTTTTTGTTGTTCAGTTGTTTTGGTCCTGACTCTTCATGATCCCATTTGGGACTTTCTTGGCAAAGATCCTAGTGTGGCTTGCCATTTCCTTCTCCAGTTCATTTTCCAGATGAGGAAACTGAGGCAACCAGGGTAAATGACTTGTCCAGGGCTCTGAGGCCATATTTGAACTTAGGTCTTCCTGATCTGGACCTGGCACTTTATCCACTGTACCAACTAGCTGTGCCACCTAAATTAACAAATATCTATTGACTATTAAGTGACTTGCCCAGGGTCACACAGGTAGCATCTGAGGTAGAATTTGAACTCATCTCTTCCCTGCCTCCATCACTATTTCCAACTGCGTCACTCAGCTGCCTAACCATATTAGCTTAAAAATAAAGCCAGCTAATTAAATACTTGTGAGCCTGTGCTGGCCTGGCACCTTCAGAAGTTGACTTTTGTTTATGGCATCAGCCTCAGTGCCAGAGACTGAGGTGTGCCTTAGGACAAATCAGCTCTTTCCAAAATAACGTCTCACATTTCATCTCTTGCTACAGGCAGGCTCAGAAGGGACCCATGGAGGTTGGAGCTTCAGACAAAGACACAGAGAGGCAGTCTGGAATATGTGAGGGAGCCCTGCATTCAGCAGCAAAGGAGATGGGTTCAGATCCTGGAGAAATGGAAATGGCTATCAAGGTTACCCTAGTCCAGTTTCTAGATGATGAAGTTTCTAAAAAAGGAAACTGAGGTTCCAAGTTAAGTGATTTGTCCAAGATTACATAGATAGTACGTGGCAAATATCAGCTTTAAACCCAGGTCCTGCATCTCCAAATCCTTCCCTGGTTTCATGCTGTTTCTCTATCCCCACACCTCTTAACCTCAGTTTCTTCATCTGGAAATTGAGATGGCTACTAATAGGGTAGTAAAATTGACACTGGCTTCTGAGAAGACGTTGGCTTGAACACTACATCTAACGTCCCCTCAGTGGGTGAACACAGAACAAGAAGCTCTGTGTCACTGGGCCTCAGTTTCTTCATCTGTAAAATGAGAGATTAGGGCTAAATGACCTCTAGGGTCCCTTTCTTCTTTAATTTGATGGTCTTATGATTTGATTATTACATAGACTTACAGGATTTAGAGTTGGGACAGACTTAGGAGATCATCCAAGATCCAATGATCAGGTTTTACGGAGAAAAAAAATAAAAGTGAAGGAAAAATTATTTGCTCCACATCCCAAAATGGTGAGTGGCAAGGATCCAGGATTTGAATCCCGGCTCTTGGTCTCCATATCCAATCCTTATTCTATGTCATCCCAAGCAGAGCACAAAGCTTTCATCTCTGAAAGATGCAGGGATTATATTCAGGACAAAAGTCCAAGGAATGACCGAAATCAAATTCGAACTCAGGACTTTGAAGGTCAGGCTCCTGGATGCTGTGTAAATCACCTGGGCACTTTTCTCCCTGGGGACAAACACGGATCTTTCCTCCTGATCTTTGGGACATGTACTGGGCACACTAGCCTGGCACCAAGCTCTGGCAGAGACCTGAGAGTAGCCTCCTGAATTAAGCTTCTGTCACTCAGCCTGTCACTTCAAAGGTGACTTGAAAAACAGGCAGAGAGGAATGTGGGACCTTGCTGGGGTTGGGTGAGGGGGAGATGGGTATGAGAGGCTGATTGGAGAAAGGTTAGCCCTGAAGTCTCCATAGCAGCAGCCCTCCCTCCTCAGAAGATCCAAACATGCCACATCCAATTGGCACTCAAATACCTGTCCCGATGATACAGTAATAATAATCACTGACAGAGAGTGCTTGGAGGTTTACAAAGCACTGGCCAAGCAATTTCTCTGTCTTCAAAAGGCCATGTGGCAGTCTGGAGAGTGCTGGATTTGTTGTCTGAAGCTCTAAGTTTAAATCTGCCCTCTGACACTCACTTCCTGTGTGACCCAGGAGAAAACACTCCAATCTCTTCAGAGTCCTCTGGCCCCCTCTGACTGACAACTCTCTGCCCAGGGCCACCACTTCAGGAAGGGCTTTGGACAGCCTCACTTTCTGGACTGTTTCCACTGTCTCTGGGGAAGCTACCTTTCCTCTCTCCCTAGCCACCCCTTCCCTGTTCCAATTGCCCCTTCTAGGTTTTCTTCCCCCATTAGAATGGAAGCTCCTTAAGGGGAAGAACTAATTCTCTTTTTGCTTTGTATTCTCACCAATTAGCACAGTGTCTGGTACTTAGTAATTACTTAATAAATTCTTACCTACCTATCATCTATCTATTTACCTATTATCTATCCTTTTACCTATCTATCATCATTCTATATCTATCATGTACCTACCTATGATCTATTTATCTTTCCTATATCTACCTATCATCTACTTCTAGCCATCATCTACTGTCATCATTTATCTTTATCTATCATATATCTACCTATAATCTATCATCTATCTATTAGTCTATCATCTACCCACCTATTATCTATCAACCTATCTATCTAACCATCTATCCTTCTATCATCTATCTCTCCATCTATTTATCTCTCTATTTTACCATCTTTCCACCTATCTATCCATCTATTAATATATCTAGCTATCTATTAATCTATCATCTACCCACCTATTATCTATCTACCTATCTATCTAACCATCTGTCCTTCTATCATCTATCTCTCCATCTATTTATCTCTCTATTTTACCATCTTTCCACCTATCTATCCATCTATTAACATATCTAGCTATCTATTAATCTATCATCTACCCACCTATTATCTATCTACCTATCTATCTAACCATCTATCCTTCTATCTCTCTATTTAACCTTCTCTCCATCTATCTATCCATCCATCTATCTATCCATTCATCTATCATCTACCTGTCATCTATCATTTAGCTATCATATACCTATAATCTATTACCTATCATATATTAATTTATCTATAGTCTACCTATCATCTATTAATCTATAATCCACCTACCTATTATTTATTTATCTACCTAACCATCTTTAGTCTACCTATCCATATCTATCTTCTACCTACCTATGACCTATCTATCTTTCCTATATCTACTTATCATCTATCTATTTCTAGCTATCAATTTCTTGTCATCTATCATTTCTCTATTTTGCTATAACCCATCATTTATCTATGAATCTATCATCTACCTGCCTATTTTCTTTATCTCTCTCTGTCTTTCTATTATTTACCTGTCATCTATCATTTCTCTATTCATCATCTATAAGCTATTATCTATCATCTATCTATTAATCTATTTACTTATCTTTCATCTACCTATCACCTATCATTTATCTATCATATATATCCTCTTATCATTGATCTACCTACCAACCTACCTATCATTTTTCTCTCTCCCTCTGACTCTTTCTCTTTCTCTCAGCCTCAGTTGTTGCCTCATTTGTAAAATGGGGATAATAACAGCACCCACCTCACAGGGATGTTGTAAGGATCAGAGGAGATAATGTACTTGCAAATCTTAAAGTGAGATGAAAAGATGTTAGCTATTATTAGTCATATTTAGAAAAGGACTAAAAAAAAGGACTAAACATGCATTATCTTATTTGCTTCTCCCAATAACTTTGTGAGATTAGTACTGAGGGTAAGATTATCTCCATTTTTAATATAAGCAATATAAACCCAGAGAAGTTAAGTGATTTCCCTTGGTCACACATTGATTCAAACCCAGGTTGAAGGAAGTGAAGGGACTGCTAATCCCAGATATGAACTAAATTACAAATGTGTTTGTTTTTAAACCCTTTCCTTCCTTCTTAGAATCAATACTGTGTATTGGTTCCAAGGCAGAAGAGTGGTAAGGGCTAGGCAATGGGGGTGAAGTGACTTGCCCAGGGTCACACAGCTGGGAAGTGACTAAGGTCAGATTTGAACCCAGGCCCTCCCCTCTCTGGACCTGGCTCTCAATCCACTGAGCTACCCAGTTTCCCCCAAATAAATGGTTTTAATTCGACTTTGATCTCCATCATCTAGGTCTCATCTACACAACTCCCCAGGCTAGACCAGGACCAGGGAGGTCAAACTCAGAGACAAAAGCAGCTATATCCATACCTAGGGCAGATCTGGTTCTGGGAGGGAATCTGTGAGTGCAGTCCCCCATGGGTATGGTAGAGTGGGGGTAGGAGAGCTGTGATGGAACACTAGGAGGGGGCACCAGAGCTGATGGACTAGGAGTCTGGGTGAAGGGCAGCTATTGCTGTCAGGAGGGAGAGACCTCCACCATGCTGGTGTGCTTGGAGTGAAGCCCTGGTTGCCCCATGCCAGTTAGAGCTCTAGTTACCCTTACCCCATCAGAATGCCCAACCTGGGCTCTGGCCCATTGCACAGTCAGTCCAAGCCCTCTGAACAGTCCAGTCTCTCTCTCATTGCTGGAGAGGTCTTGCCACTCCAGCCCAGGCCAACGCTTGCTCTTTTCCAAGAAGAATCTCCATCCTGGCCTCCAGGTTATCTCCAGAATCACTGGCTTCTCTGGGATCTCTGAGGTTGTCCCCAGGTCCAGCTTGTTTATTGGCCCTATTTCTCTTGTAGCAACAGATTATAACTGGCTGGGCCAAATATTAAAATGCATTTGTCCTCCCTGAACACATGCTGAGTGTTGTGCAAGGAGACCCAGAAGTGGGCTGAGCTGCAGCAAATGCCAGACTACGGTCCAACTTTCTTACACAAGAGAATCTAAATGCTGACCATAAGGAAGGAGAGTAGCCGACTTTCTGTTTACCTATCAATGCCGTCCAACAAACATCTATAGAACATCTCCTGTGATGCCAGGGGCTAGCTGGGGATACACAGATACAATGAAATAAAGCCTGCCCTCAAGGTGCTTACATTCTACCAGAGGAGATGATGTGCACAAATATGAAAAGAAAATATTCTCAAATGGCTTGCCTCATATTCTCAATATTCTCAAAATTAATTCAAGGACATGAAACTGGGTGTAGAACTAGAAGCCAGGGTCACAACTAGCTAACATAGGAGGAATGATGATGTTGTTCAATTTTTTCTGACTCTTTATGACCTCGTTTGGCGTTTTCTTGGTAAAGATCCTAGAGTAGTTTGTTATTTCCTTCCCCAGACCATTTTACCGATGAAGAAACCGAGGCCAACAAAGTGAAGTGACTTGCCCAGGGTCACACAGCCAGTAAGTGTCTGAGGCTGGATTTAAATTCAGACCCAGTGTTCTATTCACTGAGATCCAATTCATGGGTGGGATCACAGGCTGATACATTTAGAGCTGGAAGAAACTGGAGATCTGTCAACATCTTCATCATGCAGAGGAAAAAAACTAGAGCCAAGAGAATGTAGTGACTCATTCGAGGTCACATAGGTCCCTAAATGGCAAAGCCAGGACTGGAACCCAGGTCCTCTGATTCCCAAATTCTGTTCTCTTTCTGTTGTATGGTGCCTGTGGCAAACCCCAAAAGGGAAGTCTTTCAGAGTTTTATATTGGTAGATCAAGTCAGAAACAGCATTTATGAAGCATTTAGTATGTGACAGACATTGTGCTAAGACCTGGGAATACAAATAGAAGGAAACAACAGTCTCTGCCCTTGGGGAACTTACATTCTCATGAGGGGAGGATAACATAGAAAATGAAGCTTAAAGAGGGTCAGAGAAGATCATGTTGGAGAAAGAAGTCCAGAGAGTCAGGAGTGGAGCCCAGAGAAGAATGAAGGAATAAGCATGGCGGATCTGGGAAGCCATCTTAAAATGGACAAAATGAGCAATCAGAAGACTGCAGAGATGGAGTGAATTTTTTAGAGTGAGAAGGCTGCTGGGGAAGCCTGAACTTCCAGAGTAAGAAGACTACTAGATCATGGAGAAGAAACCAGTTCAGAATATTAGGATTGGAGCCTAGAGAGCAATGAAGGAGTAAACACAGTTAACCTGGGCAAATTCCTCAAAATGGCTGTTTCCAGAAGAATTGACCAATTAGAGAAAGAGCCTGGAGCAATCCTCTGGGGAAGGGGGTGGGGTGGGGGGGAAGAATGCTTGTAAAGAGGTAAAAATGTGGACTTCAAAGCTCTTTGTAAATCTTAGAGAACTATACAAATATGGGTTAATATTTCATTTTGGTTCACAAGCATTATTGAACTCCTAGCTATTAAACTTGATAATTCATTTTATTTATAAGTTGTTTTTATTTTTATTTTTATTCAGTCATTTTTCAGTCATGTATCTCATTTGGGGTTTTCTTGGCAGCTATACTAAAGTGGTTTGACATTTCCTTCTCTAGCTCATTTTACAGATGAGGAAACAGGCAGAGTGAAGTGACTTGCCCAGAGTCACATAGCTAGTAAGTGTCTGAGACTGAATTTGAACTCAGGAAAATGAGTTTTTTGGCCTGGGGGCCCAGCACTTAGATGCCTGGTATTTCCAATCTATATAAATTACATATAATTAAATTATATAAATGAGAAAAACTATCCTCACAACAACCCTATGAGGGAGGGAGGGGAAGTTTTAATAATTCCCATTGGATACTTTCCAGTCATTTCCAAACCATGCCATCTTCACTCTGGCCTTGCTCTCCCACTATCAGAATGTTTTCTAGGAAGTTGGATGGGTGAACTTTCATCTGATTTCATCCAGATCTTCACTATGATACCATTTTCTGGCTAGCTTTAAACCAGACCCTCTACCTTCCTCTCCGCACTGACTTGAACTCCTAATTCTGTGACCTTGGGCTATGATAGATAAACTATGCAGCAGGGGCTGGGGCTGGAGTCTGGAAGATTTGAATTCAAATCCGGCCTCAGTTATTTATTAGATGTGTGACCCTAGGCAAGTCACTTCACCCTGTTTGCCTCAATTTCCTCATCTGTAAAGTGAGGAGGAGGAGGAAATGGCAAATTACTCCACTATCTCTGCCAAGAAAACCCCAGATGGGGTCACAAAGAATCAGACATGACTAAAATGAATGAATGAGGCTCACCAAGGGAAGAATGGGGCCACAGAGGCAGGGGTACAAGGCAGCTGAAGGATGGGAGAGAAGTCGGGATAGTAAAGGCTGGCCCGGGGCCACACAGGTAATAAATATCAAAATGTCTTTGAATGGCAGGGTCAGTCACATCAATTTCCTAGGAAGATTGGTCTTACCTTTGCCTACAAAGCTCCAGGGTGGTCCTTCCAACCATTACTCTTCCCTCCTCTGTCTTCAGTGAATAGTGCGATTCATTTTGTTCTAGCCTCAGAAGGGCCAGGGAATGGTCACCTCCCTATCTAGCAGAGCCCCCTATTTAGTCATCTAGTGTGGGGGGGTGACACAACCATCCTGAAGGGAGCTGGTGGCCCCCCTTGAGTGATACAGCTCAGCTCCCCACCTAGGACTGTTCCAAAACTCTGCCTTCTCTCTTCGAGTCCCATCTCTCCTTGACTAATGACTTCACTGAAGCAGCTGACACCCAAGCCCGAGAGGACAGAATATTTGCCATTCTCCTGAAATAGATGGTGACACAGAGGAGAGTAGATTAAGATTAATCTCCCTTCGGTCTGCTTCTTGCCAGTGAGGGGTCCTATGAGGATAGTTTCCCTTGTCCTTGTGATAAAAAAGATTCTCTCTTGGGGGTGTCTCCAATGGTTTGGGGGTTCTTAGGAAAGACTACTAGACTTGAGGAACACTAGGATTCGCATCAGTGTTTCAGAGCCTAGGAAATTGAGCTGGAAGGTCTCTAAAGAGGCCAGCTAGTCCAATTTTTCATTTTACAGGTGAGGAAACTGAGTCTCATAGGATTTTAATGATTTGCCTAAGGTTTTCTTCCTTTGGTAGGAATTCTTTTTTCCTGGGCATTAAGTCTAAATCTGTTTCTTTAAATCTGCTGCCCATTTATGTAGTTCTGTCCTCTAGGGCCAACTGGGAAATTTTTTCTCTTCCAGTGTCTAAGTGTCTAAGACCAGATTTGAACTCAGGTTTTCCTGCCTCCAGCTCCATTGGGCTACTTAGCTGCTCTCTTTTATTCGTCCATAGTTAGGAGTGTAGAACACAGAAACACAGAAGAATATACGGGCTAATTTGAAGAGGTGAGATGAAGCAATCACAATTAGGAAAGACTTCCTGTAGGCACTGGTGTAGGAGCTAAAGCTTGAAGGAATTCTAGAGGCAGATTACAGGAGGAGGACATTCTTGGGCAAAACTTTGGAGCTAGAATGTTAAGTTGCCTTCTGCTCAGGGACAGGGAGGTGGGGCAGAACTTCTGGGGCTCAGCCATATCTGCCTTCTGCCCCTAGAAGAGGCCCTCAGTGACTCTGCTATCAGGCTCCCCTTCTGTGCTTTTGAACTCAGGTGACACAGCATGAGCTTATAAAACACCCTTGACTATTCTTCCTAGTGAACATCTCACCCAAAAGGTAGCAGGAAAAGGAAACTGTCAATTGGATTTCTTTTCAGCTGGCAGTGAGTGTCTCATGCCCTGTTCTGATTTCATTCATTCAAAGGATCTCAGAGCCTTTTGGGAAGGGACCTCAAAGGTGAACTAGTTCAACCCTCTTGTTTTTCTTCTTTCTTTTCCTTCTTTCCTTCCTTCCTCCCCCCTCCCACTCTACTACCTCCCTCCTTCTCTCTCTCTTTTCCCCTTTTTCTTCCTTCTCTCTCTCTTTCTCCCTCTTCCTTCTTTACTGCCCTTCTTTCTGCCTTTCCCCTTATCTTTTGTCTTAATATTAATTATAAGGCAGAAGAGCAGTAAGAACTAGGCAACTGGCATTAAATGACTTGCCAAGGGTCACACAGCTAATAAGTATTTGAGGCCAGATTTGAACCCAGGTCCTCCCAACTCCAGGTCTGGTGCTCTGTCGCAGCTATCCACTGTGCTACCCAGCTACTCTGACTCCCTTGTTTTTTAAAGGAGAAAACGGATGCCCAGGGAGGTTAATTCAATTTTTCAAGGTCAGAGAGGTTGGATGTAGCAGAGGAAGGATTTGTGTCTAGGTCTTTTGACATGAAATTCAGCAGTCTTTTTTCAAAGTGTTCACAACAGATACAACATCAGAGCTGGAAGGGATAATAGAAACCGTCCAGTTCAATCTCCTCATTTGGCAAGTGAGGAGACTGAGGCCTGGAGAGGGTTACTGTTATAATTCAGTGGTTTCAGATATATCCAACTCTTGGTTGTCCCTACCTGGGTTTTCTTGACAAGGATACTAGAGTGATTTGCCATTTCTGTTTCCAGATCATTTTATGGATTAGGAAACTAAGGCCAATAGGATAAAGTGACTTGACCAGGGTCACAGAGCTAATATGTATCTCAGGCCAGATTTGAACTTGGGAAGAAGAATCTTCCTGACTAGTTCTAGTGTTCTATGCTTTGTACTGCATTATCCTAGAGAGGATAAGGCTTTGCTACTTCCTTCTCTGGGTCCCTCGATCTCTGATTCTTTTTTATTTGACCTACTTTGTAATTCTCCTTCCATCCAGGCTTGGCTCCTAACTTGATATCTCTGGCTTCTTGGCCTGACCATCATTTTCTTCCTTCCACTCTCTTTCCCTCAGCAATCCCAATATAGGCTTTTTAGGGTCCCCTGATAAATACCCTATCAAATTGGCACAGTAACATATGGCATGGCGTGATATAGCCTAGCCTCGTATAATCAACAGAGAGAGAAAGGATGATGAGAGAGCTACCTCTAAAACCTCTAGTGAATCAGACACTGAGGTACCAGCCCTCAGACAAGTAAAATAAATACTCTTAGCCTCACCAAGGGAGGCTGCCTTGGATCATCTGCCTCAGCCAAATATTCCCCCAGGCACAGAACTCTGAGGGTGAGGAGGGTAGTGTTCTAGGACTGGAGGAAGAAGGGACAATCATGTCATGCAGTCTGGGGCCAGCAGAGGACCATGATCCACAAGGATCCAAGACTGAAGAGCTGCTAAGGGTAGGAATTGGTTTCCCCTCCAAGATACTGGACTTCCACAAAGTCCCAATTGGTGGTAGTTAAATGCAGGGGAATAGAGTAAAGGAATCTAGATGCAAGAAGAACTGAATTCAAATCTGACCTCAGATACTTTCTAGATGGGTGACCTTGGGCAAGTCATTTAACCCCTATTTGCCTCAGTTTCCTCATTTGTAAAATAAGGACACAGTGGAGAAGGGAATGGCAAACCACTCTAGTATCTTTGCCAAGAAAACCCCATGATCATATCCTATAGGGTCACGAAGAGTTAGATATGACTGACAAAAGTCCTGATCACCCCATTCTAGTTACCCATTGTCAGAGGCCCATTGCCTCTGACTCATTTCAGTGCTTTTGGGTTGCAAATCCTCTGATGGAGGTACCTCCTCTCTTATGGTAGATCAGACCCACCTCTATAGCAGTGTATACAATACCTCCATAATCTCTAAGACAGTCTTCAGAGATGCTCTGGCTCTAATGTCCATTGTCCTGAGGCCAGTTTCATAGGAAGCATTTCCCAACTAATTGAGGTTGGTTCTAGTGGAACAGACAAGCAGTTGGAGCTGAATTATAGGGTCTATACTAGAAATCTTTCCAGCTTGATTGGGTGTATTAGAGAAGGTGCTTGTTTAGCCTCCCCTTCAAGAGTCTAAAGTTGTTGGGTTTTGTTTTTTGGAATCATAGACTATATTTGTTTATTTTACCAACGATCTGTAATAGCAAATTTCTACACAAACTTCCCCAAGTTATATATGATCAAACTTATCTCCCTCCCTCCTTTCCCTCCCCCCTCCCAGTGCTGCCAGGCATTTCGATCTGGGTTAGACCTGTATCGTCATGCAAAACATATTTCCATACTGTTTATTTTTGTGAGTGATCTCATGAAACCCAAACCCTAAAAATAAACCCAAATAAACAACTGAAAAATCATATGCTTCCATCCTGAAGAGTCTAAACGTTTTAAAAATCTATCTCTATTCTAAAGAATGATAATTGCTCATTAGGGAAGAGGTCTCAGAATCACTTGTGCCCATGAATGTAATTGTATATTACAAATTCTCTGTAAGAAATGATAAATACAGAGAAGCATTGGAAGAATTGTATGAATGGATACAGAATGAAGTAAGAAGAACCAGAGAAATCATATATGCAGCAACCACCAACAATGTCCATGGAAAGAATGAAAAAACATTCCAAAATAAAGGCTGTGAAATTATACTGAACAGGCTTCAATGGGAAGATACGACCTGGACTATGGATATAGAATACAGCATTTGGTTGATGGGCTGATCCATTTTTAGAACCTTTTTCTTTTCTTTTTTTATTGTTTGTCATAAGGGATAGTACTCTGGAAAGGGGAGAAGGAACATATTGGGACACAAAAGTAATGTAAGAAACAAAATATCAATACAGTTAAAAATAATAACAGAAGCAAAATTCTATAAATTCTTTTTGGGGAGGCAGTTGAGAGTTGACCTTGAAGTCAAGAAGATCTGGGTTTAAGGTCAGTCTCTAATATAGAGGATAAGTAACCACAGACAAGCTACTTAACTGATCATTGCCCTGGACAACTCTCTAAGGCTATGAAATTATAAAGCATTTTGGAGTTGGAATTCTTACATCTCGACTTATATAATAACAAAATGTTTATATAGCACTTACTATGTACTAGGCACCAAGCTAAGTACTTTACAATTATGCTCTCATTTGATCCTCATAACCACCCTGGACAGGAGATGCTATTATTATCATATTTTTTACAAATGAGGAAACCGAGGCAGACCGGTTAAGTGACTTGCCCATAGTCAAACAAATGTCTGATGCTGGATTTGAACTCAAGACTTTCTATCTCTAGGAAATGCTATTAGAGTTAATGCTTTCTTTTTCTTTTTTAAGAGGCAGTTTGATATCTGTGGTTTCATCCTTTATTTTCCTTTTTTATTTGAATATTATTGTTTATGGTTATTCATTTCCTCATAACTTCCTTTTATTATCCATCCTGCTAGTCTTTTCCCAATAATACTTCTTCTCTCCAGAATTCCCTCAGTCAGGGAGTATTCAGCAAGCACTGATTAGGAAAATCAGACCTAGAGTAGAATAGCTATGTGCCCACTGGACCCTTCTTACCAGTCCATTACTAGGGATGAATGTTCTTGTACTGAAACTTACAAAACAATACACACACACACACACACACACATTGTTTGTTCTGTTCTGTTTTCTTATAACCCTTCCCTTCTGGGGAAATCCATACTAGATATCAGTTCCAAGACAAAAGAAAGGTAAAGGCTAGGTAACTGGGGTTAAATGACTTGCTCAGGATCACACAGCTAGGAGAGTCTGAGGTCACATTTGAATCCAGGACCTCCTGTCTCCACGCCTGGCTCTCTATCCTTTGTGCCACCTAGCTGCCTCATAAAAATTTTAAACAAATTTAAAAAATGATCTTTATGTCCATGAAATGTTAGAAGCTAGTTTTAAATGAGACAGTGATCCTTCCAGAGCCAGGATTGTTCTGTGTGGCTGCTAGGACCCAAGCAGCCACATGCAGAGATTTCTTCCTCTAGCCTGCTGCTGCAGAAACACCTTTGCTGTGTACATGGGCTAGAAGGAGGGTCTTCCCTTTTCAGGGAGTCCCACTTCATGTCCTTCCCCTTCAGGGACCATGGGGCTTAGGAGCTAGAAACTACCTAGACCTAGGGGCAGGGGGGGACTGTAAATAAAAGAGCAAACTACTGAAGACAGAAACTTGTTAGAGCTGGGAGGGAATTAAAAGTGAATAATTGAGAAGTGAAGGTGAAGAGATTAAACATTTATACAGAGTTTACTATGTGTCAGACACTATGCCAAGTGCTTTTTGTTGTTGTTTAGTCATCTTTCAGTAATGTCTGACTCTTTGTGACTTCATTTGAGTTTCTTTTTTTGGCAAAGATCCCAAGTCATTTGCCATTTCCTTCTACTGCTCATTTTACAGATGAGGAAACTGAGGCCAATAGAGTTAAGTGACTTGCCCAGGGTCACACAGCTAGTAAGTGTCTGAGGTCAATTCTGAACTCACATTTTTCTGACTCCAGGTCCAGTGCTCTATTCACTGAGCAACCCACCCTTCCTTTTGAAAAAATTTATTGATTAATTAAGAAAAATTTTGCATGGTTATATGATTCATGTTCTTTCCCTCCCCTCCTCCCACCCCCCTCTCAGAGTCAAGGAACAATTCCACTGGGTTTTACATGTGTCATTGGTCAAGACCCATTTCCATATTATTGATGTTTGCACCAGGGTGATCATTTAGAGTCTATATCCCCAGTCATATCCCCATCAACCCATGTGACCAAGCAGTTGTTTTTCTTCTGTGTTCCCACTCCCACAGTTCTTTCTCTGGATGTCTACCCCTCCTTTTATCCTTCTTTTAATGTTAGTGTTACCCAAGGATCTCTTTATTATCTTGCGCTACATTTCCCTCCTACCCACTTCTAAATTATAAAGCTCAGTACTTTACAATTTTAGTATTATCTCATGTGATCCTCACAACAACCCTTCTAGGTGGGTGCTATTATTATCTTTTTTTTTTTACAGTTAAGGAAACATGTTGAGTGACTTGTCCAAGATCATACAGTTAGTGAGTGCCTAAAGCTAAATTCTAAATCAAGTCTTTCCAGGATTTGAGCTCTCCCCAATGTGCTGCCAGCCCCCTCCAAGATAGGTCAGGATTAGAAAATCCTGAAGGACAAAGAATATCAGAGATTGGAGGGCTCTTAGCTCAGAGATCAGCGTTGGTCCCTTAGGACATAGAAAGTCAGAGCTGGGAAGGAGACTGAAGGTTCTTTAGTCCAACCCCCTTATTTTAGAAGTGCAAGTAACAAGGGCCACACAAGTGAAGTGACCTGTGCGCTGAGGTTTAGCAAGTGCATCCACATAACAACTCTGTGACTTGGGCAGTAAAAGTGTTATCGTCCCCGTTTTATGGATGGGAAAACTGAATTTCAAAAAAGTTAGGACATGTCTAGGCTTACCAAGTTTTTAAAAGGTAAATCTCACACCAGCGCTGAGATTCTGTGTTCTAAGACCCTTCCACGTTCTAAGTTCCCTCCTGGCTTTGACATTCTGTGTTCTAAAGTCCCTCCCACTTTGGACACTCTCTGTCCTAAGGGCCCTCTCAAACTCTAGGGATCCTACAATTCCCACATTCTGTGTTCTAAGACCCTTTTCAACTCTGCCTCACAATGTTCTAAAGCCCCCCCAGCTCTAGTGCTGTTTTCCCTGGGGCTGGGAGCAGATGTGAATAAGCCCACAAGTCATCCAGCAGGCACAAATGCATCTGGAAAGCCCGAGTGGTGTGGGCTCCCACCAGAGGGCCACGGAAGGTCAGCTGTCTTGAATGACGATGGGCTGGAAGTGAACTTGATGTACACAGTATATATAGAAGCTGACTCTGCCTGCCAGCAGGGGATCTAGTCACTGGCAGGGGCTTTGGCCTGAGCTACAATGAGCCCTGGGACACGCAGAGAGCTTCTGAGGTCTCCAGACTTCTCCCTTCAGCTGGCTGCTCATACATCAGGTCTGCTTAGGTTCAGATCATAACAAAGGGGAGTAGTTGTCCCAGGCATGTCAGCTTAAGATGGGAATAGAGGGTGGCCTGAGAGTTCAGGGACACTAAACCACATTTCCTCTACCAAACTGAATTGGTTAAATCACTTCTTTCCCTTTCTTTCTTCCTTCTTTCTCTTTCTTTGTCTTTCTTTCTTTCTTTCTTTCTTTCTTTCTTTCTTTCTTTCTTTCTTTCTTTCTTTCTTTCTTTCTTTCTTTCTTTCTTTCTTTCTTTCTTTCTTTCCTTCTTTCTTTCTTTCTTTCCTTCTTTCTTTCTTTCCTTCTTTCTTTCTTTTTCTATCTCTATCTTCTTTCTTTCTCTTCCTTTATTTCTTTCTTCTTCCTTCCTTTCTTTCCTTTCTTTCTCTCTTCTTCCTTCCTTTTTCTTTCTTTCTATCTTTCTTCTTTCCCTTTTCTTTCTATCTCTTTCTTCTTCCTTATTTCTTTACTTTCTTTTTCTTTCTTTGTTTCTTTCTCTCTCTTCTTCCTTTTCTTTCTCTCTTCTTCCTTCTTTCTTCCTTTCCATCTCTATCTCTTTCTTCTTCCTTATTTCTTTACTTTCTTTTTCTTTCTTTGTTTCTTTGCTCCTTCCTTTCTTCCTTCCTTCCTTCCTTCCTTCCTTCCTTCCTTCCTTCCTTCCTTTCTTTCTTTCTTTCTTTCTTTCTTTCTTTCTTTCTTTCTTTCTTTCTTTCTTTCTTTCTTTCTTTCTTTCTTTCTTTCTTTCTTTCTTTCTTTCTTTCTTTCTTTCTTTCTTTCTTTTCTTTCTTCTTTCCTGACTGGGTTTAAATTCCCAGATGAAACCTATCTCCATTCTTTCCCACCCTAGTGGGTAATATATCAGAAAGATCAGTGACTCTGGTGTCTGACAAGCCAGGTTCAAATCCTACTTCTGACACTTTCTGTCTGACAAGTCACTTAACATCTCTAAAACTCAGTTCATATACCCTTATGAAATGAGGAGGACTAGATAGCTTCTGAGGTCCCTTTAGCCCCTAGACCTATGACCATAGTATTCTCTTTATTGTCCATATGGCCTTCGGTAAGTCCCTTAGCTCCTCTCTGGGTTTCAATTTCTTCTATTAATGGAGTGGCCTGGGTTACATGCCTTTAAAGGTCCTTGTCAGCTCTAAATTTGATTCTCCTGTGTCCCAAACCAGATCCTCTTCCCTATGGAGGATAGAGGAGTTGTTTTTGCTTACAACAGTTCTTAATCTATTTTGGTCTCTCTTGGCCAAGGTGAAGTTCATTTCCTTTCAGGGCAAGGACTGTTTCCATTCTGTCTCTGCCTCTCCAAAGCCTGAATAAGTTCCTAAAAGCATCTACTATGATCCAAGCCCTTCTGCTCAAAGGTAGGAATATAAAGTTGAAAAAAAAAACACACCTAGTAACTGCCCTGAAGAAGCTTACAGTCTCCTGGAGGGCCACAAAGAGGCTTATAACACAGGGAAGGATAAGAAAAAAACCCAAATCTATTCTTGGTCTAAGCCCGAAAGACCAGGTTATTGAAGGGGCAAGAGTTTAAAGAATTGATCTTGACATTCACTATGGGATGGGGGCAGGAGGAATGGAGTAGAATGAGGACCTGAGCCTACTGGTTAAGGCATAGCTCATAACACTTAGCCAGTGACATGCTAAATCATAGGATTTAGATAAGTCATGACTTAGGACCCACTAACAGAGACCCTAAAGATCAACTCAACTAAGCACTTACTTCACTGAAGAAAAACCAAGAACCAAAGAAGTTCTTGCTCAAGGTCACCAAGGTGGGAAGGGGCAGAGCCACAGAATCAGTCACTGACCCCTATGAGGGGAAAGACATACAGTCACAGCGTTAGAGCTGGAAGGGACCTAGTGCAATGTCTTCATTTTACAGATGAGGAAACCATGGCTTCTGGTGGAGATATGACTAGCTCAAGGTCACACAGGCAGTAATATGAAGGGTGTGGCCAGGATTTGAACCCAGGGGAACCTATAATTCTTTCTATTGTATCACACTGAAGGTATTAAAAAGAACTCTTCTTGATGGCCCTGAAATCATACTCCATTAGTCTATCTACTAGCTATGAGACCATGGGAAAGTTGCTAAACCTCAGTTTTCTTATCTGTAAAATGGGTATGAAAATAGGATCCACCTCCCAGGTTTTTGTGAGGATTAAATAAGATAAATTAAATATAAAGTACTCTGTCAAGCTTAAAGCATTGTACAAATACTAGATACTATTATTATACAGCTATCTTTCCTGCCCCATCAATCTGTGAAATAATATATTGCTGTAGTTGTTCCAAGCAAGTTACCATAAGTTAGGAATGAGGATGGACCGAGAGTTCAGGGACACCAAGCTACATCTTCTCCACCAAGGCATCTACCAAACTGGAGATAATGTGTGAATTTGATTAACCTCCTCCCTCCCTTCCTCCCTTCCTCCCTTCCTTCCTTCCTCGCTCCCTTCCTTCCTTCCTTCCTTCCTTCCTTCCTTCCTTCCTTCCTTCCTTCCTCCCTCCCTCTCTCTCTCCCTTCCTCTTTCTTTCTTTCTTTCTTTCTTTCTTTCTTTCTTTCTTTCTTTCTTTCTTTCTTTCTTTCTTTCTTTCTTTCTTTCTTCTTTCTCTCTCTCTCTCTCTCTCTCTCTCTCTCTCTTTCTCTCTTTCTTTCTCTTCTTTCTTTCTTTCTTTCTTTCTTTCTTTCTTTCTTTCTTTCTTTCTTTCTTTCTTTCTTTCTTTCTTTCTTTCTTTCTTTCTTTCTTTCTTTCTTTCTTTCTTTCTTTCTTTCTTTTTTTCTTTCCTACCACTTAGGAGCTGACTCCAGCATTATGAAAGGGAATCACATGATTGTGCTGCCTAAATTAATCACAAATTTATGCTATTGAGGCAGCTAGATAGCACTGTGGATAAGAGAGCCAGGTCTGGCATCAGGAGAAACTGGGTTCAAATCCAGCCTCAAATATTTCCTAGTTGTGTGACCCTGGGCAAGTCACTTAACCTCAATTGGCTAATACTTACAATTCATCTGCCTTAGAACTGATACTTAGTATTGATTCTAAGACAGAAAGTAAGGATTACAAAATGTTTTTATACTATCTAAGCTCAACTGGGCTCTCACCACTGTACAAGCCATCCTTTTGTTAATTTCCTGTTAGCTCTATTCCCCACTATGGACGTTTCAAATTCTGGCCTCTCTTTAAGCCCCCAACTCTAATCCTTCCCACTCATCTTCAGATGACCTCATCTCCTCCTTTATGGAGAAGATTGATGACATCTCGTATGATTCCCTCAACATTTCGCCTTTGGATGCCTGAGGGTCTTCGCCCATCTTCTCAGACTGGTGATGTGAGAAGAAGGGTGACATCACAGAAAGGTTGCTGGATATAAAGTCAGAAGCTTTGGGTTTGACTCCTGATTCTGCTCCTTACTATCTCTATGACTTTGGGCAAGACCTTTCCCCTCCTCTGGACCTCAGTTTCCTCATCCATAAAATAAACGGATTGGACTAGCTGATATCTAAGTTACCTTCCAGTCCTAATTCCAATTTTCCTCTCCTTATTTTCTTCCATCTCAGAGGATGAGGTGCCCCTCCTTCTTGCCAAATGTAACTCCTTCCCCCATGGCCTCAGTCCCATTTCTTCCCATCTCTCCCATGACCCAACTCTTTGAATTGTTCCTTCTATCTCATGTATCTCCAACCTCTCCCTCTCCACTGGCTCTTTTCATTTGGCCTTCAAATAGGACTTAAACTATCCTTTAAAAAATTTTCCTTTAATCCTCCCTGAGCCAATTGTCCCCAATTATCCAAACATTTGGCATTTGTTTTTATGCTAAGGGAAGTTAGGTAATAACAGGCCTGGTGTCAGAAAAACTCATCTTGTATTCAAATCTGGCCTCAGACACTTGCTAGCAACATTACTCTTGACAAGTCACCTAACCCCACTTGCCTCAGTTTCCTCACTTGCAAAATAAACTGGAGAAGGAAATGGCAAACCACTTCAATATTTTTGCTAAGAAAATCCCAAACAGAGTCACAAATCATTAGATATGTCCAAAATGACTGAATAACAACAATAGAGAGAGAAACAAAAATGGAGGAGTTGTTGACTTAAGGAGCTTCTATTATTAGAAGGTCAGGAGGAAAATGTTTCTCCTTTTTTTGTATTCTCACTGCTTAGCACAAGGACTAGTACACAAGTATTCAGTAAACACTTTTTTACTAACTGAGTCTAACAGAGAGACAATGTGGATTATGAAAAAGTAGATGTAAAAACACACAAAACAATACAGTTAAATTAGAGAAGGGATCTATGGGAATGTGATTGAGGGTAGAAGGAGATTAAGAAAGATTCTTGTCCTTGATTTCTTCTCGTCTTCAATGCTAAAATTTGATTGAGAGGAGTCTACACCTGCTGCTTCCCCTTTCTCATCACTCGCTCACTCCTCAAGCCCTTATAATCTAGCTTCTGTCAGCACATCACTCTACTAAAATGCTCTCTCCAAGAGCTAATGATTTGATTGCCAAATCCAATGGCCTGTTTCTTGTCTTCAATCTCCAGGAACTGTCTGCAGCTCTTGACAATCCACTCTTCAGAACATCCTCTTCTTCCTCGGTTTCCATGATATCCTACTCTCATGTCTAAATCTATGGTTCTCCGTCTAGCTCTCTGATTGATGCTTCTTTATCTCTTTTGCTGTATCACATTCTTTTCCCCCATCCCTTAAATACAAGTACTCTCTTAACCTTCTTCTCTTCTTTCTCTGAATTCTCTCTCGGTGATCTCCTCTCCACCTATGAATTAAATGATCACCTCCATACATATGGTTCCCAGTCTATGATCCAAGCCCATTGTGTCCCTTGAGCTCCATTCCTTCATCTCCCTCTGTGTGGTGAATACCTCTACCTAGACAGTCTGCCAGCACCTCAGACTCAACATATCACAGAATGATTCACCATCTTCCCCCCCAGGTCTTCCCTAACCTTGTCTGTTCAAACTGATAGCCCCAATTAGCCTCTTTGAATTGCTCAGATTTATCATGGAGGCCTCATCTTTGACTTCTCACTTCCTCAACCCACTGGCATTGGCATTTGTCAAATCTTGTCGATTTTACCTTTGAACATTTCTCACATCTGGTCCTTCTCCTTTCCTCCCACTCCAGTTGCTCTTGTTCAAGTACTCATTCCTTTTCACCTGGGCCAGAGAATAGGCTTTCTATCTCTTCTTCCCACCTTCAATCTTCCCTCTCTTCCAATCTATCCTTCATACTTTTGTTCAATTCCTCTTCTTAATGCACTGCTCTAATCATTTCACTCCTCCATTAAAAAATAAAGCAGAACACCAAACCTTCTGTGGTTCCTTCCTCATCGATTGCCCACTCTCCAGCCTAACTCAGCCTCACCTCATGTTACTTCCCTCTACATTTCAGCCAACCAGACGTACTACTGTCTAATGTTCTGGTCCAGTCTTCTCCCATCTCCAGGCCTTTGCCAATACTGTCCCTTATCCCTGAAATGGTGATTGATTACCCCCTGCCCCAGCCTCATCTGTTCAAATTCTTCCCATCCACCAAGGCCCAATTCAAGTGCCACCTATTGCACAAAGTCTTGTCAAACCACCTCATCTCCTAGGTGAAACTGATCTCTCTCTCCTGGAATTGCTCAACTTCACCCGGTCCTCTCCTTTACACTTATCCCAATCTCCCATGTAGCTTTGTTACCTGAATATACATCTTTCCCTCTCCCTAGATCGTGAGCCCACTGAGAGCAAGATATCTACTTTGGGACCCCAAATTCCCAGTTAGAGGGGTTCTTAGGGGCAGCTAGGTGGCTCAGTGGATTGAGTGCCAAGCCGGGAGATGGGAGGCTGGCCTCAGATACTTCCTAGCTGTATTAACTCAGTGCAAGTCACTTAATCCCAATTGCCTAGCCCTTGCTGCCCTTTTACCTTGGAGCCAATAATTAATATTGATTCTAAGACAGATAGTAACTATTTTTTAAAAAAAGAATAGAACTCTGAACCTTTTTGTGCCAGGGGCAATCTAGAAAAGCCTGTGGATCCCTTATCAGAATCATGACTTTAAATAAATGAAGGAAATGGTCAGTTTTACTTAGCAGTTAGCAAAAAGAGAGAAGTAATTTTTCCTCCACCCAAGTTCCCAGATCCCCCAGAATTCTAGCTATAGACCAGGTCTGTGGTCCCAAGGTTAATAGCCTCCAGCCTAGCACATGGTCTTGTATATAGTAGATGCTTAAAAATGCTTGGTGATGCCTGCTGAATACATAAAAGCTTATGTCTAAGGGGAAAGGTCAGGGAAGGTTTCCTAGAGAATGGGACTTTTAAAAAATGAGTAGGGGGGGGGCAGCTGGGTAGCTCAGTGGATTGAGAGCCAGGCCTAGAGATGGGAGGTCCTGGGTTCATATCTGACCTCAGCCTTCCCAGCTGTGTGACCCTGGGCAAGTCACTTGACCCCCATTGCCTAGCCCTTACCACTCTTCTGCCTTGGAGCCAATACACAGTATTGACTCTAAGGGGGAAGGGAAGGTTTTAAAAAAAATGAGTAGGAATTCAATAGGTATCAGGAAGAGAATATCCCAAGGCACAGAGATAGAAAAATGGTGGATATATTCAACAGATTGGCAGCAGCACACAGTGCAAGGTGAAATAAGGCTGAAAAAGCCCAAGCCTTGAATGCCAAGAAAGGAATTTTAACTTTCTTTAGTAGTCAATGAAGTGGTCCCCAGAAATTTCTGAACGGGGTGGCTTGCACAATTCTTTGCATAAGAAGCAGATACCTGAATGAGAAGATTTGGGTTCAAATCCCACCAATGGCATTTATTAGCTATCTGACACTGAGTAAATCACTTATTCCTTGTTTATCTCAGTTTCTTCATTTGTAATATGAGGATAATAATATCACCCACCTCCCAGAGCTGTTGTGAGGATCAAATGATATAAGGGATATAAAAGACATTGAAAACCTTTAAGAAATTCATAAACAAGAAATAGCAATTTTGTTATTATTATTATTATTGAAAAATCATTTAAAGAATTATAGTGGACAGACTTTCCTTTGGAAGTTTTTTATCTGCTCTCCATTGAATAATGTTCTGTAGACTGTCACAAAGGTAGATAAAATACCTGCTTTTCATAGTTGAGAAAAGTATTTGAATATAAGAAGTTCATCTTCTGTTGGCTTATATTATTATTGTTGCTACTGAACAGATCTTTATTAAGCACTTACCCAGGTCATAATTAAGGACTTTTATACCTAGACCAAGAACCATAAACCATGCCTAAGGCAAAGGCCCTCAGCTGAGTGGCTTGGAAGTGGGGCAACATCCCATGGTAGAGAAGGCAGAGTCCCAAGACTTTTTGGAGGCTGCCATGGAGAGGTAGCAGTGTGGGTGGAGAGGAAAGAGCACGACTCGAAAACAGGGCAAGGGAGGCACTCATCCTAGTTTGCCATCTGCAGCAATCCTGGTTTCAACTCCAAGGATCAAGTTGTCCCTCCCAGGATAAACTGATAAACTCATCATTATGCTGGTAATTTAAGTCATGGATATGGTCTCCTTGTCTCCAACTGGAGAGCTAGAGGATGGAGTACCAAACCTCTTCCAAAGCTTGTCCTTAGAGAAGCCAGAAATTGGACTTTCAGCTCATTCTACTCTCCATCTGCAAGACTGCTTGGCATCAGCTCCATGGGGCAAGAGATACTGCGCAGTATTCCCCACTCAACTTTCCAACTTTCTTTTGTGTATTATCTTCCCCATTATAGGCACCTAATAAATGTCTATCAAATTGAATTAAATTGGAAGCTTCCTATTTTAAAGGGTTCTTGCTAAATACTAAGCTCTTTTATTTCAGAACTGCCAAAAGGCTTGCTGTCAGTGCCTTTTAAATTTGGCACTCTAGGTCAAAGCCCTGGCCTCCCTGCCCTAGTTATATTTTTGGTACCTTCCATCTTAGAATCAACACTATATCAGTTCCAAGGAAGAAAAATGGTAAGGAAGAAAAATGGTAAGGGCTAGGCAATGGAGGTTAAGTGACTTGCCCAGGGTCACACAGTTAGGAAGTGTCTGAATCCAGATTTGAACCCAGGACCTCCCATCTCTAGGCCTGGCTCTCCATTCACTGAGATACCCAGTTGCCCCCTATGCTAACATTTCTTTTTTTTTTTCAAATTGAATTAATTTATTTAGTAAATTTAGAACATTATTTCTTGGTTACAATAATCACATTATTTCCCTCCCTCCCCTCCACCCACTCTTCCTGCAACCAAAGCACAATTTCATTGGGTATTACTTGTGTCCTTGATCACAACCTATTTCCGGGTTGTTGTTTGCACTAGGATGTTCATTCAGAGTCTACATCCCCAACCATATCCCTTCGACCCATGTATTCAAGCAGTTGCTTTTCTTCAGTGTTTTTACTCCCACAGTGTTTCCTCTGGGTGTGGATAGTGGTTTTTCTAGTAGATTACTCCAAGTTGTTCAGGGTCACTGCATTGCCACTAATGGAGAAGTCCATTACATTCAATTGTGCCACAGTGTATCAGTCTCTGTGTACAATGTTCTCCTGGTTCTGCTCCTTTCACTCTGCATCAATTCCTGGAGGTTGTTCCAGTTCACATGGAATCCCTCCATTTTATTATTCCTTTTAGCACAATAGTATTCCATCACCAACAGATACCACAGTTTGTTCAGCCATTCCCCAATTGAAGGGCATCCCCTCGTTTTCCAATTTTTGGCCACCACAAAGAGCGCAGCTATGAATATTCTTGCACAAGTCTTTTTCCTTATTATCTCTTTGGGGTACAAACCCAGCAGTGCTATGGCTGGATCAAAGGGCAGACAGTCTTTTATCGCCCTTTGGGCATAGTTCCAAATTGCCCTCCAGAATGGTTGGATCAGTTCACAACTCCACCAGCAATGAATTAGTGTCCCTACTTTGCCACATCCCCTCCAGCATTCATTACTTTCCTTTGCTGTCATGTTAGCCAATCTGCTAGGTGTGAGGTGATACCTCAGAGTTGTTTTGATTTGCATCTCTCTGATTAGAAGAGATTTAGAATACTTTTTCATGTGCTTATTAATAGTTTTGATTTCTTTAACTGAAAATTGCCTATTCATGTGCCTTTCCCATTTATCAATTGGAGAATGGCTTGATTTTTTGTACAATCAATTTAACTCTTTATAAATTTGAGTAATTAAACCTTTGTCAGAGGCTTTTGTAATGAAGATTGTTTCCCAATTTATGCTAACATTTCTAAACTAATTCCCTCATACTGTAGCTTAACTTGGTCAACTCTAGTCTGGGGCTGCTGAGGCTGATGCAGTTCCTTATTTTGCATGCAATTTTTAGCACAATTTCAATTGTCAGGTTTCTAGGTTGAGTGTTACCATTTGGAGCATGGTAGGAAGCAATATTTTCAGACACAGATCTAGCACCCTCCATGATTTGTTAGAATATTGGAATGAATGTCACAATCTTTTGCCCCAACAAACATTGCTTTTCTCTGACCTCCTAAAACCACAGACAGCAATATCTCCACATTAGGAAAAGCCTTTATCGGGAAACACTGCTCACTGTGCTGTTTGCAGGTATCAAAAAGGTTGTATTGCCATGGAAGAAGAGAGCCCTGTGCAGCCACAAAGGATAGACTATGATCAATGGATGGAAGTTATGGGAAGGCAGAGTTGAATCTCAGGGAAAAATTCTAACTGAGAATCAGCCAATGACGCGATAAGCTATGTTTTGAGGCAAGGGATTTTTGTCCTGGAGGTGTGTGTGTGTGTGTGTGTGTGTGTGAGAGAGAGAGAGAGAGAGAGAGAGAGAGAGAGAGAGAGAGAGAGAGAGAGAGAGAGAGAGAGAGAGAGAGGGAGGGTGGGGGAGAGAAGGGAGAGAGAGAGAAAGAGACAGAGATAAGAGAGAGAGGAGGGAGAGAGTAAGAGGCAGAGAAAGAAGAGAGACAGAGAGAGAGGAGGGAGAGAGACAGAGAGAGCAGGGGTGATTCCTAGTCTGGATGGAAGGAATGAAGAGATGACTATGTTTCTTAAATTTTCATTTTAAAGAACAGAAACAAAGCTTTGTGCTCAGTTGAATAAGGGATATTTAAAAAATAATATACAAACCATGAAAACTGATTCACTTGTACAGGAAGGGTGCAAGGAGCATATTTCCACTTCAATGGCACCTTCTAGGTTTCTTTGTCTGACTCAGAGAAAGGAAGCCACATGTGACTGCTCCCAGGAAGGTGGCTCTATTCAGGTGTAGGTCATCCACCAGATGGCCCATAGAGGTTAGGGGTTAGATGGTTTTATGCTGAAGTTGCCAAAGGAAGCCAGTTACTCCATTCTAAGTTAAGCATATCCTAATTATTTCTGAATATATCAATTTGGAGGTCACAGAAGCCTAAAGATAGAGTTTGGTGGATTCCCATTAGATAGTTTTCAGGCACCCTAGCTGTCTGTCTGCATGTCCTCACTTCTCAGGGTGAAAAGGTCTGGCTGAACCAACATGAACCCATGATGTCTGGAAGGTCTCATCGAGCTAGAAGATTTTTTGAATCTCTGTTCTGCATTTTATTCAATAACTGCTCCTGCAGAATAGATGCTTCCACTCTCTGCTTACCAGCCTCTTTGAAGCTCATATCTCTAATAGAGCCTTGTCATTGCAGTATCTCTCATTTGGGGTATAATGGGAGAAATGTCTCAAATTGGATGAATGGGTTTTGTAGAATGTCTTCTTGGACTGTGGGTTCTTTTTCCCTCTGAGATGGGGGCGGGAGGGGATTA
Source organism: Monodelphis domestica (assembly GCF_027887165.1). NCBI lineage: Eukaryota > Metazoa > Chordata > Mammalia > Didelphimorphia > Didelphidae > Monodelphis > Monodelphis domestica. The sequence continues at coordinate 396,889,330 of NC_077230.1, read as the reverse complement.
TTGGTCAATTCAAATCAATATGCATTTATTAATCACCTCTTGTTTGCATGATACTGTCCTAAGGTGCTAAGGATACAGAAATAAATGAGCGACATGAGTAGAAGTTGGAGAGAGACAAATGGCAGGAAAGATTTCCTAACAATGAGAGCTGTTCAAATGTGGACTTATTGACGATCTTCAAGCAAATGCCAGATGATCACCGATCAGATTAAAAAGTATTTGCACAAATAAAATCAATGCAACTAATAGAAGAAAAACAACAAATTTTGGGGGAAACTTTAAAGCCAGTATCTCTGACAAAAGCCTCATTTCTCAGATATGTAGGGAACTGAGTCAAATTTATAAGAATACAGAACATTCACCAGTTGAGAAATGGCCAAAGGAAATGAACAGGCAGTTCTCAGAGGAAGAGATGAAAACTCTCCATAGACATATTTAAAATGCTCCAAATCACTGCTGATTAGAGAAATGCAAATTATAACAACTCTGTGATACCACCTCACATCTACCATGGTGATTGGCTAACATGACCAAAAAGGAAAATGATAAATATTGGAGGGGATGCAGGAAAATTGAGACTGGCTGTATTGCACTTAGATTGGTTAATCTTATAACAAAATGTACTGATGCTAGAACTATGAACTGATATAACCATTCTGGAGCGAAATTTGGAATCTGGCTCAAAGGATCACAAAAGTATACATACCTTTTGACCCAGCAATATCTCTACTGGGTCTGTATCCTAAAGAGATCAGAGATAAGGGGAAAAGGACCTACTTGTACCAAAATATTTTTAGCAGCTTTTTGTGTAGGGGCAAAGATTTGGAAACTGAGGGAGTGTCCATCACTTGGAGATTAGATGAACAAGTTGTAGTATATGGTTGTAAGGGAATGCTATTGCACTATAAGGAATGATGAACAGAATGAGTTCAGAAAAACATGAAAAGACTTCCATCACTGATGCAAAGTGAACTGAGCACACAAGTTGCTATAACAATGGTCACCTGTGAAGGTCTACGCCATTATCAGCAAAGCTAGTCTCCAGGATAACCACAAGGGACTCATGAAGAAAATGCTATCCGCAGCCAAAGAAGGAACTATTGGAATCCGAGGGCAGACCAAACAGCCATTTCCCACTCTAAGCCTTCATGAGATCTCTATTGTATGTGTGACACATATCTTCTATCATGACATGATACATGGAAGTATGGGTATAATCTATATCATACTATTTACTACCTCAGGGAGGGGGATGGAAAGGTAGAAACAGAGAATCTGAATTTAAAAACAATTGTCAAAAAATATTTCTACATGTAAATGAAAACATAAATAAAACATGGTCACAGGCCAGATATGGTATGGTGATGATTTTTTCTCACATATGAGCAGGCCTCAATAGCTAGTCAACTTCACATTTATTAAGAAACCACCATATTCCAGGCATTGTGATAAGCACTGAGGACACCAAGAAAGATGAAAAATCCAGAGAAACAAAACAAAATGAACATAAAACAGTTTCTGCTCTCAAGGAACTCACATTCTAATAAAGAAGACAACATGCCAATAGTGATGTATGAATAAGATATATACAAGATAAACCAGGGGGGTAATCTAAGAGGGAAGGCATTAAGATTAAGAGGAACTGGGGGGGGGGGGGCAGCTGAGTGGATTTAGAGTCAGTGGGAGGTCCTGGGTTCAAATCTGGATTCAGACACTTCCCAGCTGTGTGACCCTGGGCAAGTCACTTAACCCCCATTGCCTAGCCCTTATCACCCTTCTGCCTTGGAACCAATACACAGTGTTGATTCCAAGATGGAAGTTAAGGGTTTGTTTTTTTTTAAAGAGGAACTGAGGGAGATTTCTTGAGGAAAAGCAGAAGGGGCCAGGCTTTGAAGAGCTTTGAAGACAAGAGAGTACTTTACTCTTGACTTGGAGAAAATAGGAGCCTCTGGAGTTTATTGAATGGGTGAGGAGGTAAATAAAGATACAATATGGTCAGAAATGTGGTTTAAGAAGATCACTTTGACATTGAATGGAGGATGGACTGGAATGGGGAAAGACTCATAGAAATTATCCTGCAAGCACAGATAGGAGATGATAAGAGCCCATCCCAGAGGACAGAAGGGGACATATACTAGAGATGCTATGAAAAAATAAAAGGACTTGACAGTTGATTTGGATATGGGTGAGGGTATGAGAGAGAAAGGAATCAAGGATGACGCCTAAGTCCTGAGCCTGAGTGACTGGGAAGCTAGTGGCACCCTTGACAGTAATTGAGAAGTTCTGTTTTAGAATTGTTGAGTTCGAGATGTCAATATCCATTAAAGACCCTTCCAACTCTGAAATTCCATAATTCTGTAATAATAAGCCAATGGAACTTATTAACTGAAAAGAGAAGTATAGACATTGTGGGCTCAAGCAGACCCAAGAAGAGCTAATATGGAGTAATAAAATGGCAGATCCATAATTGGTTACGAAGGGGTCTGAGAAATATTTGTGCCATGCCCTTAACTCTAAAAGGCCATTTCCAAGGAGAGGACATGATCTTCTGACTCTGGAAAACAGTTGTGGAGATGTGAACTGTTGCATGGCACCAGCTGGCATACACTAAGTGAAATGGTAGCCAATGATAGCTATATTGTTGTTGTTCAATTCTTTTAGAGACATGTCTGACTCTTTGTGACCACACTTGGGGTTTTCTTGGCAGAGATCCTGGAGTGGTTTGCCATTTCCTTCTCCAGCTCATTTTACAGATGAGGAAACTGAGGCAAACAAAGGTTAAGTGCCCACGGTCACATAGCTAGTAAGTGTCTGAGATAGGATTTGAATTCAGGAAGTCTTCCTGACTCTAGACCTGGCACTATCTCTTGCACCACCTAGTTGAATTAGGAGCATAAGCATATAAAAATCTATTTGCTAACCAGGCATGTTATAATGTGGGTACTATTATGTCACTAAAACTCAATTTCTGATTTAATCAAAAAGGATACAAGTTTGACTCAACATTTACCAATATTTGAAAAGAACAACGATCCAGGGTAATGCCAAAAGTTGGCTCATTATCTGGGATTAGGTGAAACAAATTAAGGTGCACTTTTTCCCTTGGTGTCAGCAAAAAGGCAAGGCAAGGTGACCAGCATTCATTAAGTACTTCCTATATTTCAGGCACTATGCTTGGCACTAAGGATACACATGCAAGCAAAAGGACAGTTCTTGTCCTCAAGGAGCTTACATTCTAGTTGGGGAAGAGTGGGCGATTTGGAGTAGCAGGATTTAGGGTTCAAAGGGGCCCTTCACTGGGCCCCTTAGTGTGTGACCCTGGGCAAGTCATTTAATATTCTAGGTCTTGGTTTCCTCATCTGTAAAATGAGGAGGTTATATTTAGATTAGGCCTTTAAGGTCTCTTCTCCCTCTAGATTTATGGAGGTTTCCTTTTTCAAATGAAATTTTAATTTTATTTTAAGATTCTCATTCTTATTCTTCCTTCAATACCTACCCCCCAAACCCCATCCTGAAAAATATGTAAAACTACAACTCCGGTTACAAATATACATAGTCAGGCAAAAAAATCCCTGTCAAAAAATAAATAGAGTCTCATCTGCTCTGTGAAACTATCAATTCCCTAACAGAAGGTGACTGGCATATTTCAACTTGAATCCTCTCTGAATTGTGGCTGGCCAACTTCTCAAGTGTTTCAAAGTTATTTGACTTCATAACAATGTTGACTTTGAATTCTCTTGGGTTTGCTCATTTCATGCTGCATCAGTTCATAAAAGTCTTCCCAGGTTTCTCTGAAAGTGACCCCTTCAATATGCCACAAGAGAATGACATCACACACACACACATATATATGTATATATATATATATATATAACATAACTTATATGAACTTGAGTTTCATTAATTTCTTAGATCTGTTTCTTCATCTATAAAATGAAGGGGTTAAACTAGGTCAGTGGTATCAAACTGAAATAGAAACAGATCCCTACATTGACTTAGAAAACTACAAAGTAACATTATCTACATTATACTGTATCTTTATTTATTTTCCTTAATACTTCCCAATTACATTTTAATTTGGTTCCAGCAGTATTAGAGAATTTTGAGTGGCCTGCAATCAACTAGTCAGATACTTTAAGACTTTTATAGTTGTTGTTCAATTGTTTCTGACATGTCCAATTCTTCCTGACCCCATTTGGTTTGTTGTTGTTGTTGTTTTTTTTTGGTGGTAAAGATACTAAAGAAGTTTGCTATTTCCTTACAGATGATAAAATGGAGGAATACAAGGTCAAGTGACTTGCCCAGGGTCACACAGCTAGGAAGTGTCTGAGGCCAGAACTGAACTCAGGAAAATGATTTTCCTGACTCTAAGTCTAGAGTTCTAGACACTGTGCCACCCATAGGCCTGCCTTGAGACTAGACATCTTCTAAGGTATCTAAGGAAGATCCACTCTGAGTAAATATTGGGGGACTAAATGTCTACCTGTCTAGAATGTTGGATCCATCAGTTACATGTCCATTATGCTGAAACATTTTACTAGGTCTTAGGGACACAAATAAAAAACGGAACAACCCTATCATCAGAGAGTTTCCATTCTATTGGGAAAGACTTTATACATGCAGTGGAAGAGATTATTTTGGGGGTATAAATTTGTCTAGATTGGGGTTCCTAAACTCTTTTGGTGCCAAGGACCCCTTGGGTAGTGTAGGGAAGCCCATAGGCTTCTTCTAAGAATAAAATTTTTAGGGGCAGATGGGTGGCTCCGTGGATTGAGAGCCAAGTCTAGAGATGGGGTCCTGGGTTCAAATGTAACCTAAGATACTTAGCTGTGTGACCCTGAGAAAGTAAGTTAATCCCCCCATTTGCCAGGCTCTTACCACTCTTCTACCTCAGGACTGATACTTAATATTGATTCTAAAACAGAAAATAAGGTTATTTTTTTAAAAAAACAAGATTTTTAATTAACTTAAAGAAACACTAAATTGAAGTTAGAAGTTGATGAAAATAAAGTTTCTCATCCAAGTTCAAGCACTCCCCTGAAATCTATTCAGGGATCCCTTTAGGATCTGGGGTCTATATGGTCCTCACAGCCCCTTCTAGCTCTGAAGTCTTTCTTGTGAGTCTTTGATAACTCCAAAGTGAATTCAGAAATAAGTAACATCTCCAGTGGCTCCTACAAAGGCAGCCCCAGGCCAGGATCCCTGAGACAGCACAGGCAAGGCGAGTACAAATGGACCAAAGGAAGAACCAAGGAGGGAGAGGGCACACCACAGAAAAGCTCTAATTAAGAGTTACATTAAAAATGCATTAGCTGTTAGAATACAAGCAGATGCTCCAAGAGACACAAAGCGGGTCTCAAGGGGTGAAAATAGCAACCGAGACCTCGACCAACCTCTGTCAAGAAATGGCTTTGCTCCTCAAGCCCTCTGACAGAAGGGAACTCTGGAAACTCCCTGGCTTGCTGCTGGCTCTTTCCTAAATGACTCCAGATAAGCAAGAAGGGGCCAAAGAATATGCTTGGCTTTGCTGTTATAAATACAATCCTTGTTTCCCATACTTTTCAATCAGCCTTCTGAAAGCACTGGCTCTAGCAAAAAGAATTGTGGGAATGTAAGGAAGGATAAATCCTTCCAGGGCTTCTGGGATCTATGCCTCCATGGTCTTACCTGGAGCAGGCGGGTGGGAGGGAGGAGAATGAAGCCCCTGGGACCCTTTCCCCAGAGGGAAGCAAATAGTAGTACCCTTAGATTCTCTGGCACCCAGGGCATACGCCCAGGTTCCTTTGAAGAGACTTCCAATTTCTGACTCCCCTTGATCCCTAGCTACAAACTGCCCCTACTCCAAATTATCTTGTCTTCCCCACCCCTCTCTCCCTCTCTCTGTCTCTGTCTTTGAACCTCTCTCTCTCTCTGGTTCCCTCTCCCTCTCTTTCCCTCTCCTTTTCCCTCTCCCTCTCTCTCTCTGTCTCTCTCTCTCTGTCTCTCTCTCCTCTGTCTCTCTCTCCTCTGTCTCTCTCTCTGTCTCTCTCCCTCTCCTTCTCTCTCCCTCTCTTTCCCTCTCCCTTTCCCTCTCCCTCTCTCCCTCTTAACCCCAACCCTCTCTCCCTCACCCTCTCCCTCTCCCTCTCTCCCTTATCCTCTCCCTCTCCCTCTTTCCCTCTCCCTCTGTCTCTCTGTCTGTCTGTCTCTCACTCACTTTATCCCCCTTTATCTCCCCCCATATATATTTATTTTTGTAAATAACCATGAGATATCTAGGTGATGCACTGAATAGAGTCCTGGGCTTGGAGTTAGGAAGACCTGAATTTGAATCCTGCCTCAGATGCTTGCAAACTATGTGACTTTGGGCAAGTCAGTTAACCCACTTTTAGCCTCACTACTACAATCATGGCAGCTAGGTGGCACAGTGGATAGAGAGCCAGACTTGAAATTAAGAAGACCTGAATTCAAATCTAGATTTAGACACTTCCTTGCGTGTAACCCTTGGCAAGTCACTTAGCTTTGATTGCCTCGGTTTCCTCATGTATAAAATGAACTGGAGAAAAAAATGGCCCACTACTCCAGTATCTCTGCCAAGAAAACCCCAAATGGGGTCACAAAGAGTTGAACAAGATCAAAATGATGGAACAACAACAACTATCATGAGTTAGACAGTGTAGGTTCAGTGGGAAGGGAGCTACCTCCAGCAGCTCCACATTTTTCTTTCTGAGGCTAGTTGAAATCTTTATGGTAGTGCTCTAAGACTTGAGTGCATTCTTCAAGTGACTGTCCTGAGGAGGTTTCTAGTTCAAATCACAGGGCAGGTAATGAATCTAGGGTTCTGTACACCATTCTTAGGGATGCCTGAGAAAAGTGGGATTTACCCAAGAGGAAGTATTACATCGATTTTAAGTCCTTTATGAATTTTTGGCCTCTTTTCAGAGGAAAACAAGGACTGGCCCATACCTGCTATTCAGGGGTGTGCGTGCTGCAGTCAGCTCAAAATGGCTCTCAGGAACCAATTATCAAATTTTCAGTGGGAGCATTTATACCTCCAAATCAGCAAATGCTACAAATAGGGTTTGAGTTGTTGTTTTCTTGATTTTCTAGATTTGATGAAGTGATGAAGAAAATATTAATAGTGAAGATTAAATTTGCAAGTGCACCTTCTAGAAGTCTTTCCCGAGAGCTGGTATGAAACATCCATACTAGAGTCTCTGTGGACTCATGTGGCAACCCAGAATCCTTTTAGTCATATCAGTAGAAACTGAGACAAAACTTTGATTTTGAGATCTCCTAGAGGCAAATTCATACTGGGGCAAAACAAGGCCAAGAGATAAAGATTGAAGGATACCCCTAAGATGGAAGCTGGTTACAAACAGTAATATTTCATTATGTATATAGGTCACATTTTTGGTCAGGCTTCCTTCAATCAATGCACATTTATCAGTCATTAGATCAGAGATTTAGAATTGGAAGGGACCTTAGAGGCCAACGAGTCCAAGACTTCCATTTTATAGATGAGGAAATTGAGGTCCATAGAGGATGAGTGTCTTGTCTAGGGTCACACAGTTGGTTAAGTATCTGAGCCTGGATTTGAACCCAAGTCTTCCTGACTTCTAGTCTACCACCATGTTACTTTCCCCCAGTTTCTCTGTCTCTGTCTCTGTCTCTGTCTCTGTCTCTGTCTCTTCTCTTCTCTTCTCTTCTCTTCTCTTCTCTTCTCTTCTCTTCTCTTCTCTTCTCTTCTCTTCTCTTCTCTTCTCTCTTCTCTTCTCTCCTCTTCTCTCTCTCTCTCTCTCTCTCTCTCTCTCTCTCTCTCTCTCTCTCTCTCTCTCACACACACACACACACACACAAATGCTTCTGTTATAACTATTTTGGCATATATGAGATTTACCTCCACTTCTGTCAAACTGTCTCTCATTTTCTTGGGCTATTTTATTTAAAAACATTTTTAAATGAATACCTTCTCTTAGAAACAACGTTAAGAATTGGTTCTAAGGCAGAAGAATGATAAGGGCTAGGCAACTGGAGTTCAGTGACTTGAGCAGGGTCAAACAACTAGAATGTGTCTGAGGTCAAATTTGAACCCAGGACCTTCCATCTCTAGACCTGGTTGTCCCATCTTGACCCATTTTAGAGATGAGGACATCATATCCTGAAGATCTTGTCTGATGTCACATAGCTAAGTAGCCAAACTGGGATTTGAACCCAAATTCAGCATTCTTTTCATGATAATATGCAATGTGACTTTAGAGCCAGGGGACTTGAGTTCTAAACCCAGCTCTTCTGCTTACTACCACACTTCCCTCAAGTAAGCCACTTAGGCTCTCATTGCCTCAGTTTCTCCTCCTGTAAAATGAGGGGCTAGACTAGGTGAATCCCCCTCAGCTATCTATCTCTGAGCCAATGATTTCTCCATATCAGTAGCCTCACCATCTCTAATGGTTCCACTTACATCTTCCATCCCCACAGGAACAAGTAGGCAGCTCAGCCTCTGCCCCTTTCTCCTAAGTGCCCTACCAGAACCCATCCAGATTGCCCAAGGTTGTCCCTTTTCACGAGTCTCCCTATTACTATGCACACCAAAGTTGCTAGTGAGTAGAAGAAGGGCACCTTCAGCCCGAGACCTGCCTGTTCCTTTCTTTTGATACAGAGGCTTTCTGGGCCTGAGCTGGGCCGGACTAACTGAGTGGGTTTGCTGACAGCAACGAAATACCATGAAATTCTGGAGCAACAAACATGCAGAAGTTTTCCCTTCTTCTCAGAGGGAGACAGAGAAAAATGAAGGAAAAGAAGGTAACTCAATGAGGAATTTTTTCAGAAAAGTGTTTGTGTGTGTCTGTCTATCTATGTGCGTGTGCGCAATCTGAAGAGGAGAAATGATGAGGAAGGAGTTCACGGAACATTGAAGCATGTGAAGGAAAATTGTTAACAAGGAAAAAGATGGGAACGAACTGGTCAGAGATGCTTAGGGACAGCTCCTCCCCATGGATGGGGGAAGGGGAAGGGATGGGGTAGACTGAGACCAAATAACATTTCTCCTTTGTCTGTAAAGGTAAAGGCTATTGGGAATAAGTAAGTGGCTAAGTAGCTAACTAATAGCATATATACCCAGCAGGAGCCGCCCATCCTGCCTGATTTTAGCTGAGCTGGCAAAGGGGATGAGTGCTGGCCCTAGGGCAGAAGGGGCAGGCTGGAGGGGTTTGGGGGTGACAATAGTCACATTAAATTACAAAGTAAAGATGGGAGAGAGAGAGAGGCAGAGAGAGAGACAGAGAGAGGGGGGGGAGAGGGAGAGAGAGAGAGAGAGAGAGAGAGAGAGAGAGAGGAGAGAGAGAGAGAGAGAGGGAGAGAGAGAGAGGGAGGGAGAGGCAGAGAGAGAGACAGAGAGAGGCAGAGAGAGAGAGAGAGGGAGAGGGGGGGAGAGAGAGGGAGAGAGAGGGGGGGAGAGAGAGAGAGGGAGAGAGGCAGAGGGAGAGAGAGAGAGAGAGAGAGAGAGGAGAGAGAGAGAGAGAGAGAGAGAGAGAGAGAGAGAGAGAGAGAGAGAGAGAGAGGGAGGGAGAGGGAGAGGGGGAGAGAGAGGGAGAGGGAGAGGGAGAGGGAGAGGAGGGGCACTCAGAAATGTCTCAGGGCTCCCAGTCCTCTTTCCACTTTAGTCTGATCAAATCTAGCTAAATTGTTCGTAGGTGCCATCTCAGCTATTAAGATAATAAGTTTCAAGCTAGAAGGGACCACAGAGGTCATCTCGTCTTCACCACCCTCATTTCAGAGATAGAAGTTTAAGTTCCAGGTCCAGGAAGTTTAAGTGTTTTATTCAAAGTCTCACAGATATTAATAATCACTCTCTAATATTTCACTTTTTCAGCCAGGACCTGTGATGTCATGAGTGCAGGGATCTTCTAGGGTGGAAATTCCCTTTCCTAAGGACCTTCTCTAAAACTGATTCTTGGATTGTTGTCTGGAGTGGGGCAGCTAGATGGCACAGTGGATAGAATACCAGGCCTGGAGTTGAAAGGACTTGGGTTCAAATCTGACCTCAGGCATTTCCTAGCTATATGACTCTGGGCAAGTCACTTAACTTCATTTGGAAGTCCTTTGCCCTTCTGTCTTAGAGTTGTTATTAAGACAGGAAGTAAGTTTCTTTTTTTGTTTGTTTTTTAAAGATTGTTACCTGGGGCATTGAGAAATAAATGGCTCATCCAAGGTCACACAGTATATAGTATATGTCAGAAGCAAATCTTTCTGTGTCCAAGACTAGCTTTCAAATTTCTATAATATTCTAATGTTTGAAAAGTGCTTTATAGAAGTGATCTTATTTGATCTTAAAGTCACCCTGTGCAAGAGGTACAATTATTATCCCCATTTTACAGATGAGAAAATGGGCTGAGAGGATTAACGAGTTACCATCAGGTCCCAACAATTGCTATGTGTAAGGCAGGATTTGAACTTAGGTTTTCAGGGCTCTATTCACTGTATGATGAGGATTGAGCTCAGACCCTTGAATGCCAATCAAGGGCCTTTTTTGCTAATCCAAACTGCCTTTCAGAAAGGTATGCTATAAGAAGCAACACTATATAGGAGAGAGATAGGGGGATGAACCAGAGTGTATGGGGGGGGTTACAACACCTTCCTCTGAGTTACCCAGATTATTCTCAGTAGTCTTAGTTCCCAGGGCTCCCATTCTCTGATCTGTCATTGAAGGAACTTTAGACATCAGTCACTAAGTCCAACTCGCTCTTAACTGAGAAGTAATTAAATTTAAGCCCAAAGACAATGGCAGAGAGCAAGACTAGAACTCAGGTCCCTTTGCTTCAGAGGCCAGCTTTATTCCACTACTCTAGGAAGACACCAATGAGGCAGGTATATCCTTAGACTCTCTGGCATAAGCCCCATTGCCCTGATCAAGGACCCTGCTATCTTCTAAGCCAGAAATTGGAAGGGAAATTGTCAGTTTTGATTCCCCCTCCTTCCCCGTCTCCCTTGTTCATTCTCCTTGGCTAGGAGTTCCTTATCAGATGGGTGACTGCACAGGAAATCTTACCTGGCAGGCGGATAAACACAATTTCCAAACCAATGGGAGCCATCAAGGTCACAGAGAGCTGTTTCGATTCTCTTCTCTGCCCCTATTGTGAGAGCTAAGATGGCGCCCTCCCCCTGTTCATTTAGACTTACTCATCCTTCTATGAAGAGCATAGATGCAGGCCAGATCCCCAGGGAGTCCTGAAATGGCTTTCTCCCCTCCTTTCCCCCCACCCATATTGGCTTCCCCAGTATACAGAGTCCCTGTTTAAGAGGCCTTGGCTCCTCTGGAAGCCAAGATTTCTCCCCTGTGGAATGGGATCCATTAATGCTGTAGGAATGATAGGAGATAGAGATTGGTGAGAGGTACTGAATGGGTTCTTTGCTGGTCTAGGGAACTCCTAGAGAAGTACATTCCCTCTGCCATGGAAGGGCAGCACCCACTTGGGAATGGCTGCTCTTGGAGAATTAGCTCAAGCCCTCAGGGGCTTGCCCAGGGCCACACAGAGATGTGACACTATTTAACAGAGGCAGACCCTGAGCCCAAATTTTCCTGGATTCCAGGACAGTTTTCTATATTTTGTCATGTTGTCTCAACCATGAAAATGAGAGCTGGCTAGTAGAGCTGGCAGGGGTTGTCTAGTCTAGAGAGGGTTACGAGTCAGGACGTCTGAGTCTGCCATTGACTTGCTGTGTGACTTTAGCCAAGTTATAATCTCTCTGGGCTTCAAATACCTCACCATCAAAATGGGTGTTGTAAAATGACCTCAAAGGTCCCTTATAATCTAGAGCAGTGATGGCAAACCTTTTAGAGACTGAGTGCCCAAACTATACCCTCATGTAGTAATGTGAGCTTCCCCCTTACCCCAGACATGGGTGGGAGGCAGCATTTCCATTGGGCTGCTGAGCAGAGGGGCAGATGGAGTGAAAAATGTCCTCAGATGAAGTGGAGATGAGAAAAGGATCAGCACCCTCTGGCACACGTGCCATGGGTTTGCAAACATGGTTCTAGTCAATAAGTGAACATAAGCAAAAACAGTGCAGGTCTTCTGGGAAAGACAAATAGATATAGATATAGTGATACACAAAATAGATGTAAGTTAAGGAAGGGCACTGGGAGCTGGGTGGAAGAATCAGGAAAAGCCTTATGTAAAAGGTGACATTTGACTGAGTCTCTTAGAGGCAGGGGAAAGGGCAGAAGGGAAATGATTATAGCCTGTGTTAAAGACAGGGACAGAAGCCAGAATGTCATCATGAAGGACAATATCAAGGCCAGTAAGGGAGGACTGGAGAGTTTGTGAAGGAAGGAAATGTGGAATAAATCTGGAGACATAAGTTGAAGTCAGGTTTGTGAGGAGCTTCGAATGCCAAGTCTAATTTATGGATAAATCAATAAATGATCTGTGAAAAACACATGGCATGGTGCTTGTGAAATTCTGTAACAGTGAGCACATAAGATAAAGACAAGGGCTTGCACTAGAGGGGAAGAAATGTTCCTCTTGGTCAGAGTTCTTTGTTCTACATGCCTATCCATCCTGTAGCAACCAGGAAAGGAGAAAGGGTAATACTTGGGAGTGGAAGAACAGATGGAAAAGGACCTGGAAGCTTGGAGAAGGGTCAAGAAAGTAGGATGTTACATCAATTCTGACTTAGCTCTCTCTGACTACTGAACCATGCTCCCCAAGTCTGTGCTGCAGCCTGTGTTATTGTGTTCTCTGCTGAAGTCAGCAGGCAGCTATGTGGTACAGTGGCTAGGGATGGGCCTGGAGGCAGGAAGATTCATCTTCCTGCATTGAAGCCCATCCTTAGACACTTCTTAGCTGTGTGACCCTGGGGAGGTCACTTATCTCTGCTTCTTTTTCCTCATCTACAGAGGGAAATGGCAAACAACTCCAGTTCTTTGTCAAGAAAACTCCAAATGGGGTCACAAAGAGGAGGACATGCCTGAAATGACTGAGTAACAACTGGAAATGAGTAGATACCATTAACTTTTTAGAACAGACCTTGAGATCCACCTGTCTACTGTTTTTAAGAAACTCTTACCTTCTGTCTTAAGTATCAGTTCCTAGGCAGAAGAGAGGTAAGGGCTAAGCAACTGGGTTAAGTGACTTGCCTAGGATCACACAGCTAGAAAGTATCTGAGTCTAGATTTGAACCCAGGACCTCCCATCTCTAGACTTGACTTTCAATCCACTGAGTCACCTAGCTGCCCCATCACCTCTCTATTCTTCAAGGTAAGAGTCCAATGCCATCTATTCCCTATCACTGCACTGCCCTCAACCAAGGAAATCTTAAAGGGCTATTTGAATTTGAATAATTATTATGAGCCCTTCCCTGGCTCTGGATTCTTTATAATATACTAACATGTCATGAACATGATCTTGTCTGTTCAGGAGAGTTCATTTAAAATTTAGTTAAGTCTTAAGATTGTCTGAGGCTCAGAAATTAGACTTGGTATCAGAGGTGGGACTTCATGATCCTAGCTCTGGTGTTCTCTCCACTAGGCTTTCCTGCCTCAGCACTTTGTCCATATCTCTCTTAAAATCGTCACATTCTTTCCTTCTGGGTGGTGGCTTGTATCTTAGTTGCTCCAGCAGATGCTACATTTCAAAAGAGAAGGAACTGCTTTATTTTATTTTATTTTATTTTATTTTATTTTATTTTATTTTATTTTATTTTATTGTATTGTATTTTATTGTATTTTATTTTATTTTAGAATCACTTTGGTCCTTATAGCTAGGAGCTGTGATTTTCTCTATGTGGGAACCCTCTCTACTTCCAGAAGGCGTAGCTGGTCCACAATCCAAGGTCTTGGAGAATTTTCTGAGGCTCAGACAGGTTAAATAAGCAATCCATGATATCAGGGGCAGGATTTGAATTTAGGATTTTCTGGCTCAAAATCCAGCAGGCTATCCTCTACAAGGAAGGATTCAGAGATAGAAAGGCTGTGAATAAGCTGGAGAGCTCTGCTAATGATCAAACTAATGATCAAACTAGAAAAGACATCAAGGAAAATCAAAGCTTCCTATAGCATGGATACTCCTCCCCAGAGGTCTGGCTCTCGTGCATATGGTTTCAGGAGTCAGAGCTGGGCGTTAGAGACCATCTGGTCATTAGCAGAGCTCTCCAGCTTAAATGGGCCTTAGGGGATCACTTTGGAGACATCTAGGTGATATGGTGGATAGAGTTTCAGGCTAGAGTGAAGAAGACTGATCTTCCCAAGTTCAACTCTGACCTCAGATACTAGCTGTGTGACCCTGGGCAACTCACTTAACCCTGTTGGCCTCAATTTCCTCATTTGTCAACTGAAATGACAAAGAAATGGCAAAGCACTCTAGTCCAGTATCTTTGCCATGAAAACCCTAAAAAGGGTCACAAAGAATCAGACCCAGCTGAAAGGAGTGAATGACAGGGATCATTTGACAGGAGAGGAAACTGAGATCCAGAGAGGAAAAGTTAATTACCCAAAGTCACAAAGTTTGTATCTTGAGACTCAAACTCTGGGTCCTCCTAATGGAACTTCTTTGTAACCAAATTGTCCCATCAGCTGGCAGATGCTATCTGGCTCACTTACAGCAGAAGCCTGTTTCCCTACAATCTTCCATTTGATTCCCTGGGTACATAGGATTGGAGGCTCAGAAATGACAGGTACAATGCCTGGTACATAGCAGATAGTCAGGCAATGGTCATGTATTAAGATCCTACTATGTGCTAGGCTTCCAGTGCTAGACAAATGACAGTCCCTGATCTCCAGGAGTTCACTAATGGGTCTGACAACACCTTAATTAAGAACTATAAGCTAAATACAGAGAAACTGGAAAAAAGCTAAGGGAGAAGGCTTTAAGATAAAGTGGAAGTGGGAAAAGCTTCTTGGAGGAGTCAGAGGATTTTAGCTGAGCCCTGAAGGAAGCTAGAAAAGCCAAGATGTGGGGATGAAGGAGGCAGAGCGTTCCAGTGACAATGGCAGGAGTCAGGAGATGAGCAGTGTCCCTAGTGAGGAACAGCAAGGACGCAAAGAGGCCAGTGGAACTTACTAAACTTGAAGAACTAGGTGGCCCACTATGGATCCCAAAAGCTCTCAGCTACCTGGACCCACTCTGGTCCCCTCTCGGTGGACCTGTCCCCCCTCTCCCCACACACACATCCTGACTGTCCCAGTCCCTCACTCACTCACCCTTAGGCAGCTTGGACATATTGTCTTGGAGCCAGGAGAAGAGCTGGGCAAACTCGCAGTCACAGAGCCACGGGTTGCCATCCAGGCGCAGGGTCCGCAAGGAGGGCAGGGCGGCCAGTGCGGCCACGTTGAGGCTCCGGAGGTCGTTATCGTTGAGCTCCAGCACCTGGAGCGACTCCAGGCTCTCGAAGGCAGCCTCGTCTACACCGGCCAGGCGGTTGTTGGCCAAACTGAGCTTGAGCAGCTTGGCGGCCGAACGGAAGGTGCCGGCGCCCAGCTCGGTCAGGTTGTTGTAACTCAGGTCAAGGAAGATGAGCTTGGCCGAGCCGCTGAAGGCGCCCTCCTGCAGCGAGCTCAGCGAGTTGTTCCTGAAGTCCAGGTAGACCAGGTCCCCGTAAAAGATGAAGAAGTCGGCCGGGATGGCCTCGATGTGGTTGTCAGCCACCAGCAGCTTCCGCACGTCCAGGGGGAAGGCGCTCGGCACGCTGGGCAGCCCTCGGGCCCGGCAGTCCACGGTGTGGGAGTCCGCGCACACACAGCCTGCAGGGCACGCGTGGCCCCGAGGTGCCGAGAGGAGGCAGGAAAGGAGGCAGAGGGCGGCTGCGGGCAGCAGGGACGCCGGGGAGCCGGGTGGCGGCAGCCCCATCCTGTCCCAGGGCTTCTGTGGGGGATCCGGGAGATCGGGCCGGCTCCAAAGCCAGGGCGGCTAGCTCTTGATTAGGAGAAGAACATCTGGCCTCCGGCGAGGGAGCGCACTGGCTCTGTGCGCGCCTCTGGGTGTGCGTGCGCCCCTGTGTGCGCGGCGCGTGGGCTGTGTGGTTGTGTGTGTGCGTGTGTGCTTCCGTGTGTGCGTCCGTCTATGTGCCAGCGCGCCCGCTTGTAGCCAGAGATCACATATCCTTGAAGCTCAAATAGCCGGTGGCTGGGGGGTGGGGTGCGGAGGGAGGATGGAGAGCAGCAGAGGAGAAAGGGAGGGAGGGAGGGAAGGGAGGGAACTGAGAGGAGAAATCGTCCTGCTGGGGGATAAAAATCGAGTGGAGGAGAAACAGAAGTAAGTGGACTGCCATAGATCAGTGGGTTTCAGGAGCTATTCAGAGCATCCCAGGGCTCTCATCCATCCCTTGCTGATTTTAAGGGGGATGAAATTAAACGTGCTCCTGTGATTTGTCAGTCAGCTCTCTGGGAACAAGTTGGGGTTCAGATAATGAACCCGGGTTCTTCCTAGGCTCCATCCAGTGGTCAATTGAGTTCCCCTGGCCCCTTCTCCCTCCTTCCCTATCCCCCCCCCCCCCCCCCCCCCAGCTCTGGGCATATAGCACCACTCAGATGCGGAGGGATCCTAGAGGACAAAGGCTGGAAGACTGGTTGAGGTTGAGGGAGCTTGTATTTTTTCTAAGTCGATTTTGCTGAAAGGAGGCCAGAAACCTGGATCTGCACCTACTGCCTGTTTGACCTTGGACAAATAATTTACTTTCTCTGATCCTCAATTTCCTTCCCAGTAAAGTGAGGAGATCGTATTAGATGATCTTTAAGGTTCCTCCCAGCTCTAGATCTGGTCTGACTTGGCTATTGTATGCATTGGGAAACAACACATTTCTTTCTTCCTTCCTTTCTTCCTTCCTTTCTTTCTTTCAATACTGTGTATTGGAAGAGTGGTAAGGGCTAGGCAATGGATGTTAAGTGACTTGCCCAGGTTCACACAGCTAGGAAGTGTCTGAGGTCAAATTTGAA
Source organism: Monodelphis domestica (assembly GCF_027887165.1). Taxonomy (NCBI): domain Eukaryota; kingdom Metazoa; phylum Chordata; class Mammalia; order Didelphimorphia; family Didelphidae; genus Monodelphis; species Monodelphis domestica. The sequence continues at coordinate 396,872,421 of NC_077230.1, read as the reverse complement.
CCTAGGACCTCCCGTCTCTAGGCCTGGCTCTCAATCCACTGTGCTACCCAGCTACCACAGAAACAACAAATTTCTTAAGGGAATGAACTCTTCATATTCAGGTGACTGACTTAGAGCATCCTAGATCTAGAAGGGGAAGGACCTTCAGAGTTTATTTAATCTATTAAGTAGTAAAATCAAGATTTGATCCCAAGCCTTCTGATTGGGAATTGGAATCCATTTTTTATTGGTACTGCTAGAAAGCTCTCCTCCTGACTCTCTAGACTTTATTGCCATACCTCAGCTGCCTTCTCACTCTGGAAAATTCCTCTTTGACCTTCTTCCTATAGGTAAGATCCTCTTAGAAACTCCATTTCCAGGAAATACCCAGGCTGGTCATACTTCCATATCTCTCCCTTTTCTGCTCCCTCAATTAGAATGTAAGCTTCTTGAAGGCAGGAACTATGTTTCCTTAATTCAACTCAAGACTTTGCTACTAAAAACAATGCAATGATCCAGGACAACTCTGAGGGACTAATGGGAAAGAACACTATCCACGTCTAGTGAAAGAACTGTGGGAGCGGAAACCCAGAAAAAAACATATGACTTATCACTTGTTTATTTGGGCATTATGATTTGGGGTTTTGGTTTAAAAGATCACTCTATTACAAAAATGAATAACATGGAAATAGGTTTTGAGTGATTATATGTAACACAGTAGAATTGCTTGTCAACTCTGGGAGTGGGGAGGGAAGAGGGGAGGGAGACAATAAGAAATGTAACCATGGGGGGAAAAATTCAGAAATAAAATAAAGTAAATTAAACAAATTTTTAAAGAAGTATTAAATGCCAAGCACTGTGCTAAGCTTTGCGGATACAAAAAGAGACAAAAGACAGTCCTCTGTGCTCAAGGAGATTATAACCTAATGAAGATAACATATAAACAAATATATAAAAAGAAACTATAAACAGGATATGTAGGAAATAATTTAATAGAGGGAAGGCACTGAAATTAAGAGAAGAAGAAGGCTTCCTGTAGAAACTGGGATTTCAGTTGGCTCTTAAAGGAAGCTGAGGAATCCAGTTTATCAGGAATAAGGGGGGGGGGGAGCATTCCAGGTCAGAGGGACAGCTTTTCCTGGTAGCCTGGCCTAGAGTAATCATTTTATTTTTATAACCTTTACCTTCTGTCTTAGAATTGATATTCATTCCAAAGCAGAACAGTAAGGGCTAGGCAATGGGGGTTAAGTGACTTGCCCAGGGTCACACAGCTGGGAAATGTCTGAGGCCAGATTTGGACAAAGGTCCTCCTGGCTCCAGGCCTGTCTTTCTACCCAGTGGGACACCTAGCTGCTCTGTGATCACTTTATAAATGTTTATTCACTTGCTGACTTAATTTCTTTAACTTGTCTCCACTTAGTGCACATACAGCTCCATTTGGGAATTGAAGGCTAATCTGTTTCCTATCTCAGCACATTGCACAGAAATCAATTAATAAATGCTTACTGATTGGCTGATTCTGTATTTGAAGATCTCTCTCACTTGAATTGGAGATCCTGAACCTTTAGATTTCAAAACCACTTCTGTGGAGAAGGAGGCATATTTGCCACGCTTGAATATGGAGGAGAGCAGACACTTTAAACCCTTTTTGGGTCACTGATCCCTCTGGCAGTGTCTGCTGAATCTTAAGTACTCCCTTCCAGAGAGAGGTTTTTAATGTATACATATATGAGATTACAACAGAAAACAATTATTTTGAAATACAGTTTTCAAAATATTTCTAACAAACAACCCCCTCCATCCCGCCCCCAAGTCTATAGGTCAAGAACCTCAGAGACACATCACAAACAAATCATCCATTTAGAGCTGAAAAGACTATTCCGCAAGCATTATTAGACACCTATTGTGTTCTAGGTAATGTGTTAGGTGCTGAGGATACAAAGATGCAAACAAAATGGTCCCTGCCCTCCAGAAGCTTACCTTCTCCTTTATGATTTCAGGGTCTTAGCTTTAAAGCTGGAAAGGTCTTTAGAAGCAATAATTCTTTGATTTTGTTAAAGAGAAAACTTAGGTCAAGTGACTTGAAAACAGCTTGTCAAAAATCACACTTAACAGGTAGTTAAGTAGCAGCACTGAGGTTTTAGTTTTGAAAACCCTTACCTTCTGCCTTGATATGAGTTCGAGGCAGAAGAGTAGCAAGAGCCAGGCAAATGGAATGCTCATTGTCACAAGCTAGGAAGTGTCGGAGCCAAATTTTAACCCAGGTCCTCTCCCTATGAGCCTGGCCGATATCCACCATGCTATCTAGCTGCCTCTGAGCACTGGGACTTGAACCCAAGACTTTGAAACTCAAAAGCCAGCATTTACTTGTTGGATCCTGAGCTTAGAGGATCCAAAGCAATAGATGAAGTCACACTTGCAATCAGATAATTGTC